>NC_142795.1:74570417-74736010 GCF_049724085.1 Artemia sp. Qi Xiang Cuo | reverse complement strand
TTTCGTTCTTTCACCAATGGCTGAAAATGGCTTTCGTTTGGTTTCTTTAATTTTATTAAATTTTTTCCCGTACTGTTATTTTTTCGTGAAAGTTTTCTGCTTTCCATTTTTCATACTTAATTATAACTGCTTACTTACTTTTGCGGTTTTGTAGCTAGATGCATATTTATAAAACGTTAATTGAAAAATTCATAAAAATGTTTTACCTCTGTATTTCCCCGTTTGGGGTTTTCACTCATTCTATTCTGTCTCTTCTTTAGTTTTTTTGAATAGTCATTATTGTTGAATTTATAAAATTCAAAATATGTTTTTTTAATATTTTTTTGAATATTTGAATTGAAATATTTTTATAATATTTTTTCATAATATTTTTTTTTATTTAAAAAACATTTTTATTGTAAATATTTTTATAATAATTCAAATATTATTTGAATTCAATAAAATATTTATATTGAATTCAAATGTTTTATTTGAATATTTGAATAGTCATTATCTATTTTAGCTGCGTCGAGCATACATGGCCCAAAGAGAGGAGTTGAAAGTTTTGAAAGGACATTTAATTTTAAAGGACAAACGGATCAAGGAGCTAGAAGAAGAGTTGCGACTGACAAGAGACCCTTTAAGCAGGGACTCTAGTGAATGCTAAACATTGTCTGAATTTTTGCCAGAATCCGGACGCGAATATTCACCAAGTTTGTAGTGAGAGCTTAGTAACCGGGTATCTTTCTAAATGCCCCAGTTTATTGAAGTGTTAGAATTTTACCAGAAGCACAAAATTACCAGCTACTAGGTGGTAACTAAAGTTACTATTTACCATTTGTTGTAAACTTTAAGTTATGAGTGGTACTTAAAAGTGTAAGAGTTTCAAAGACTTAAGTCTAGAAAGAGACTCAGGAATATATTTGAATGCTGATCTCAGGCAAGTACGCAGGAATTTGTTTCGGGGGGGGGCCAAATCCTTCAAACCCATTATTCTGTGATAAAAATCAGAAAATTATGGGAAAATGAAAAAAATCGTGAGATTTCGGGGGGGGGGGCGGGCCCCCGAGCCCCCCCCCCCTGCGTACGTCCCTGGCTGATCTTCAAATTAAAAGCAAAAATGTTTGCTCTCACAAGTGTGCATCATCACCTAATTAAAGTGATTGTTTTTTTTAATTAAGCATATGTTTTCAGTTTTTTAAACCGTGAGACCTCTTTAGTTACAAGTTACAACTGTTTCTCGCCAAAGGCCCTTCAGATTTCTAACAAACTATCAACAAACTTTGCTCAGGTGATTGTACATTTGTTTTCAACAAAAAGGAAAATTAAGCGTAAATTTGCATAGTTTAAACCGTGAAAGCTCTCTTTAGTTAAGACCGTTACTCTCCCAAGGCCCTTCAGATTTTTACTGTTCTGGGCACTTAGTACTTGCCTGGGTATTGTCGATTTATCGCCTGTGATGCCTTGACTTTAAGGCCGTAGCTAGGATTCTTGTTCGAGGTAAGGAAAGGGGGGGGGGAGGGTGGTTACAAAAAAAAAAAAAACGCATCAAAAGTTTTTTTGTAGGCAGGTTTGTTACGTTTTTACGGGTCGGGGGAACAATTCGGGGGTTTCAAACCATATCTTTCCTAGATGCAATCTAGATTGACTTAGTGTTTTTTGTAGAGGGTTTTACGCCACAGGGAGCTGTTAGTAACAATATTAGTAATAGTAGTATAATGATTTGTAAAGGTTGATGTCCCATTTACTGTCAGATGGAGTTTTGCTGGTCCACAGAAGTATAAATTATTGTGGACGAGTTATTATTTTATGATTAAAGCTTTATTGATTTGTTTATTAATAAGAATTAATAAAGAATCCCGATCTGTATCTCTTGGAAAGTCTATATCTATTTAATTTTTGTTTTTCGCCATGCAAATCACTAAAAACCAGTGAAATAAATTTCAAAATTGATATAGTCTATTACATTAATGTTTCTATTTCATAGCTGTTTTCACATAACTCGTCTATTTCTGATAATTTTCATCCCTTCCACTTTACGAAAATACTAACCCTACCTAGATCCTGTGTTCAACCCTCTTTTTGCAAGGAAACAGACTTAGGGAGACGTTTTTGTTCTTGATATAATTTTTTTAAATCGTGTAACCTAAATAAGGTTTCGAAAAAAAGATTGAGGGTTTCTAACTTTGTAACTTGATAGGAAATCACTTTAGTCGCCTTAGGTGTGTCAAAATAAAAATAATTAATAAATAAAAACAAATAAAAAAACATACATAAAAAATGATAAAAATAATGTTTGTTTTTACACCAGTAAAACTGAAGTTTACTCTACCAAAAAATGTGAATTCTGCTAACATTCATAAACATTGCAAATGTTGAAACATTTGGGCTAAGGCCACAATGGGTAAACATCCAAACCTTTGTTTACTTGAAAAGATTAGTTATTTGTTTTGTATATAACTTTTCTTCCCTTATTTTGAGTGCTGAGATGGCGTTGGTCGAGGTTATTACCAAAACGCCTGCTAATATTGTTGAATATTGTTTGTTTTACAGGCTGAAAAGTACTCTTGCAATATTTTCTTAATCGTTTTTAGATTTTTTTTTTCTTATATTTATAGTTTCTTTTGTGGGACAACATTGGTAAACTTGGAACAGGGATTTCAACCCTCGTGTTTAGAGAATAAATCTTGCTTTTTTCATTAGCCATTACTAGATTAGTTTTGTGATATTTTTATTTCGTCTCGGTTTTCTACCGGTGCATGAATTCTTCCAATAAAACCCTTACTAGGCTGTAGTCAGTATATTATTACAATCATGATTGTTATGCATGATTTGGTTAGCTTTGATTTGATTATTCTGGTTTTCTTCTGTTATGTAATTTCCACTCATACTATCTTGCTTTATTGCCATTTCATAACGATTTTTTTTTTGTTTTTTCCTTTCTTGCTTTCGTTTAACATCGTTAATGGTTTGCCTCATCTGTCTTCCTTATATTTTCTTTGATCTAAATGTCTTGTATGTTTCCCTATTTGGTATTTATTTATATAATGTCATTATTACGTTTTTTTTATTCTTTTGTTGATATCTTGTATTATAGATACTTATATTAATTGGTAAAAAGTGACTGAATTCTTGATTATAGTTGGTATGAAGTGTAAATTTGGCCTTAACTGTGTCTTAATTTTGTGGTTTTGCTGCTGAATTTATGAGAAAGTTTGTTTAGTCGTATTATAAATATGTTTTATTACAAATTTACTAAATAATGTTGGCCACGTCCTTGGGGGCTGGGCGAGAAGGGGTCATTGTACACCTTAATTCCAAATTTGAAACATTTAAAATGACGTTTAAATATCAAGGATTACGTTTAAAATTAGCATTTTTATGGTATTAAAATGATTTTAAAGAAAATCCTGTGTTGTATCAATAATTTACACCAAACCTTAATAACGAAGATCAGGGGGAGGGGGATAATTAAATCATCACTAACCAAAAAAGTTTTTTGTTTCAAAGCATAATTTTTTTTTTTTTTTTTTTTTTTTTTTTTTTTAGTATAATAGCCCACATAAACACTACGAAAATACCAAGTGAAGGTCGATCAAGACAGACAAAAAGAAAACAAGGAAAAAAGATCGTGCTCAGAATTTAAAATAAAATAATATTAAAAGTGAAGGCAAATTAAATTAGAAATGCCAGCATTGTGTGCGTTCCGTTTAGCTTTTTCTTAAGGCTTTTTCAGCTTGAACGAAAACTTTTCACGAAAATTCATTTTGAAAAGCGTATTAGATAAATTTTTTTTAGATAAAACTTCTTATTAGATAAGATTTTAGTGATTATAAATTTTAAAAGTCGATAAAGCATTGGGTTTAAAAACTATAGAAATAAAAAAGTCGGTCTCAGTTGATTGGCTTGTTAAAGGACCTTATTTGAATGCTTACATGGGGATATGTGTTTTATTATGACATGGTTTCAACTACGTTCTATTTACCGAAAACTCATTTTGTGCTCTTTTATTGAAAATTAATTTTAAAGACTAAAATCTTTAATATTAGTTTTCCATAATTTCTCTTACTGTTTTCATTATATAATTGTTGAGTTGATCTGTTTTTATGTGTCTAGTCGATTATTCGTATGGAATTTAGCTTTTGTAAGTTGGGCCGGTGATCTTTGTGCACCTTTAGTGTTTGAAAATAAACTTTTTGACAACCAATTCAATTGAAGGTTTGTTGTCAGCATAGGGAAATCTAGAACTTTCTATTCCGACAAAGAAACGGGTTAGTTAAGATCAAGTTCAGTTTTGACAAGTCAAGCAGCATGTAATATAACTATTGCTATGAAATGTTGACAGCTTTTTAAAACCAATGTTTTAAGAACAGTTCTCTAATGATGATGATGATTCTGCGTTATTTCTGTCACAATTTCTGCTTAATAATGTAATTTTAGTTAATTAATTCCGCCGGGGGCTGGTTGATGATACCAAGCGGTTGAACTGATTCTTATTATATTTAAGAAATTGTTGAATTTTTTTATATTATGTCTAAAAATTTAGTACTTGTATGATATTCCCCCTACAGCTCAAGTTGTTCATGGATTGACGCAATGTAAACCAGTTTCTTTCGCTAGTTTCTTTCAACTTACCATGAGAAAAGACAAAGGGAAGTGACAGGATAGATGGAAAATATATGATATGGGCTATATATTTGCACATTCGGGGGGGGGGGGGGGGTAAAGTATTTGGACAATGTGAAGTCAGAAAACAAATCTTACTTCATAATATCCCTACTGCTCAAGTTGTTCATCGATTGATGCAATGTAAACCGGTTTCTTTCGCTAGTTTCTTTCAACTTAGCATGAGAAAAGACAAAAAGAAGTGACACAATAGATGGGAAATATATAATTTGGGCTATATATTTGCACATTCGGGGGGGGGGGGTAAAGTCTTTGGACAGTGTAAAGTCAGAAAACAATTCTTACTTCATAATATCCCTACTGCTCAAGTTGTTCATCGATTGATGCAATGTAAACCGGTTTCTTTCGCTAGTTTCTTTCAACTTAGCATGACAAAAGACAAAAAGAAGTCACACAATAGATGGGAAATATATAATTTGGGCTATATATTTGCACGATCGGGGGGTGGGGGTAAAGTATTTTGACAGTGTGAAGTCAGAAAACAATTTTTACTTCATAAAATCAGAATCTTTGTACCTTAACACATTTTGCATGCAGACCGCTGCACTTTACACCAACCCCCTAATGTGCAAATATATATTTCAAATTTGTTTCTAAAGTATTATATTTTATCATACTTAGTTATATTTTATTAGGATTAACCTAACTTCACTTCTTGAGTGGTAGGGGGTATATCATACAAGTTCCAAAAATATTATAGTTCAAAATAGGTATATTTAAAGATAAAAAAATAAAATAGTATAATTTTTAAAATTTCGTCCATCAATGGAAGTTGAATGTCTGTTATCAGCAAAGATCTGTTATCATAAAGGACTGACTATTCCGACCAGATGCGTAGCTTTGTCAAAATCCTGGTGGTGGGGGGAGGGGCAGGTTGGAGCCAATTTTCCCACATCAAGATAAAGATATATATTAAAATAAGATATATATATATATATATATATATATATATATATATATATATATATATATATAAAGATTAAAACGGTGAGAAAAAATTCCAACCCGATAACCACTCATATAATATCTATGTAGGAGGGCTTGGGTTAAAGAACCCTAGTCATTCTACTATATGTATTGCATACTCTACTTACTCTGCTTGTATTGTAAAGAGCATGTATTGTAATTAACCCTACTTACTTTACTCTATGTATCCCCCCTCCCTCTATACTAGACTATACTCCCCCTTTAGACTATACTATACCCCCTCGCTCTTCCACCCTATGTTGTCATTTTAGTAATGTGTAATTTCCACTTTAGACTTCTGAAAATTAAGCCGGAAAACTTAACTCGTAATTCTAAAATTAACATATACTGGTTTTTACGATTTTGTGTATTTATTGAGCTTAAAATATTATATTCTGTTGAGATAGCACCCGTTTAATTAGCACTCTTAGCATATTAGATTATTGATCTTTTATTTTCAAGACGTGAAATTACTCTATCCCCATCATTTCAATAAAATGTTCTGATTAAAAATTTGCAATAAATATTTAGCAAAGCTAAATTTGAATTTTAAATATTCTACTTTGTTTTTTGCTATATGACAAGTTTTTTTTATCAAAAATATATACAAAAAATGAACATGAAAACCCGTCATTTCAGAAAAATCAGGAGACAAATCCTATTACGTATTTTAATTAATTTTTGAAGGGATTGCTGAATGTAGATTTAAGGTCTGTTTACCTGGGCTCAGAAGATATTTTCTTATTTCAATAAGCCAAGCGCTTTTACAGTTCCAGTGTAAGATCACCCATAAGAGCTGTCACAAAAACAAGCACTGCCATTTACTTTGGACACAAAGCTTTATTAGACAGTTGCTGGCTTTCTTTCTTATTCATGCTAGCTTTAAATAAAAGTACAAATAGGGATAAAATCTTTTTAATAGACAGTGATGATGATAAAGTGATAGAAATTCATAAAAATACCAGATATTCCGGTCACATATGCAGTGACCGTCATCAGTAGTAAAACTAAACTAAAACAATTTAAAACAATAGTTTATATACAAAATCAAATAAAACTACATATTATTTACTACATATTTATCGTCATGGAAAGGCAGTGTGGTCTCCGCAATTATCTACGTCATGCTAGCTTTATCTCATTCTTATGCTAAGAGGGGGGTAACTGCTGTAGAGGCAACACCAATGATGTAAACCAGCTTTTTCCCAGTATAAAGCCTCAACAGACACCAAAAAACAGATGTCCAAAACTGGATGACAAAAAAAAACAACCGGAATGAACTGTCCAAAACAATATAATCTATCCAAAAAGAGATATGGTTGGAAATCAATCAAGGCCCTAAGCCACTCTACCAAACTTGAAAAGGATGGTCTCCTATGAAAGCTGGGATGTTTTTTTTCCTTGAAACAGAGTGCCCTTAACTCTAGTTCAATCACAGCCAGAGATATTTCTATGCGAAAAAGTGAATTTTCAGACTTTCTGAGCAGGAATTTTTGGTTTGAGTTCTCTCAAGCGGAAATACAGCAGCATTCAGCTTAGAAAAATTCATGTTTAGTATTAATAAAATAGAAACTCATACTAATTATAATATCTGGAATTTGTGCATTGCAACGAGCTCTGATGTATCCCAGACCTACCTGAGGTTGGGCGAAAGCTTTGTGGTTATCAAAACTACTCTTTTTTGTGTATTGAAACTTTTCCTCCAACTTTCCTTGTATTTTTGGCACCGTTTTCAAGCTAACTGTTAAGTTTTTCTATTTCGAAAAAATCATGTCTAGACAAGATTCTTAGAGTACTTAAGATTTCATTCACACTACCTAGATCATTTGTCCTAAACAGGGGTAGCAGACTGTTTAGGGTGCCATTATGGACACAGTCGGGCTCTATACCTTTAATTTTAGTAAAAAGATAACATTTTACACCCAAAAGTGGGGATTATGGACAAAAACATTCTAAAAATAGCAATAGTTGGGGAAACTACACATAGCACTATCTGCTGCAAGGACTAACTTAGGGTGAAAAACACTATCTTTAGGTACGTTTGCCTCTTGCCTTTCAAATAAGACCTTCCTTGCAAATTTGGTTGAGGAGTTTAGTGCTTTTATCGATTTCTGTCATTTCCTGTTTTGGGTGTATCTACTGTTTTGCATATGTATCCCATTTCGGACATATAGCCTTAGCTGGCATATGGATACCCTGCCCCGATGGTGAGGACCCTTTACTTTGTTTCCAATGTGTGATGCCTGACAACTTGAACTTGTGTACTCGCATGAACAACAATATTTTTCTTGGTTTTTCTCCTAAGAAACACTTTTATCGTTATCTCCGTGAGCTCTAGCATAGCCCTAGGGGACTATTTCTATAGAATAACTGTCCGAAATAATATCAGAATTTTCTTTTTATATAATCACAGTAAACAAATTGACACACGCTTCCTAATTTTCATAATTTCTGATCTGTGGCTTGATCAGTCTACAAAATAGTCATATAAAAATAAAAAAAACTGACTTGAGTTCTATTATTTTTGTTTTCTATTGAAAAATCCTGTCCTGATGCGGCAAAGTTTAATTTACACCACTCACTGCTGAAGTCTTCTAACTTCAGTCCAAACAAACTACTAACAACCACTCTGAGCCATTTGAGGCTAATTTTTAAAGCCCTGATTAACATATGGAGAGTTTTTGTGAATGTATGGGAGGGGGGTCATATATTTAGAGGAGAGTCAAGGCTGGAGGGAGATCTAAACCAATTTAGGTCTGCAGATATTTTGAGCTATGAATTGAATCTTCAACGTCAATAAAAATACGTTGCTGGGGAAAATCAGGAAAGGGCAAACCATAAATTAAAAGGAAAAGGAAAATAAAGGAAAAAGGCAAAACAAAAAAGAAAAGGCAATACTTCTATAAGCATAGAGTGAGCTGCATATGTACTTTGGTTTAGTCTTATATCCATTTTATTTCAATTGTCTTTTTTTTGGAATGGTGAGTTCGTGCGTTCTATTGTAACCATTCTCTTCTAAACTGCTGTAGGGATTGCTGATCATGAAGAGCAGTTCTTGCGAAATTAAACCGTTAAGTGGTCTGCTGTAGCGAGGAGCTAGGGAATAAATGAAAATAATAAATCCAACATTTCTGATAGTGGTGAAAATGAGAAGGAAATAGAAGCCAAGAGATCAGATCACGAATTAGATATTGAAAGAGTCATACCTATATAAAGCTCATTGTTTATCATATTTTGAGTACGGCAATTTGTGTGTCGCGGCGGCAGCCGCAACACACGCTTTTGAAAATTAATATATATATATATATATATATATATATATATATATATATATATATATATATATATATATATATATATATATAATATATATATATATATATATATATATATATTTGAAAGTTAATCTTAAGCTCAAGCTTTGTATATAAAATTGTGAAAAGTAATATTATTAATTCTATAATGCGTGAAATTTACGAATTACGAGTAAAGTTGTAAGGTTTAAGCTTTAAAAGTTTAAGAGTAGAAATTATCATTACTAAAATAAAAATATGGAGTGGAATATATATAGAGAGAGAGAGGGGAGGGGGGAAGCGTAGAATTTATAGCAGTTAGAGTAAAATAAGTAGGACTCTTTAACCAAAGCCCCCCTACAAAGATAACTTATGGGTGGCTTACCATGGTGGATTTTTTTTATTGAATTCTTCTTCTGTTTTCACCCTCGTATAATAAGTTTCCGTAAAAGAAATGTGTATGCCACCCTACCCTCAACCCCTAAGGATGGGCAAAAGTTTTTTTTTTTTTTATCTTTATTCAAAACTACATAAACTGACGAAATCGAAAGCTGTTTTTAGCCAATGAATTGTGCTCTACGTCTGAAGAAAATGGATTTCAAAGAAAAAAAATGTTCCAAAATTGTTGTGTTGTCTTTTAGTAGAATTGGGAGGTACTTATCTGGTATAACCGCCACACCCAAGTTTTTACTCTGACAGAACCAGTTTCTTTGTGTAGTTTCTCTCAGTTTAGCGTGAGAAAGCGTATGTACACTGCAATGTAGGTATATTTTAATTAAATGTTTCAGTTGGTATTTTGGTTAGGTTCGGTTAAAAACCATTTGATATAATGCAGTCTAGGGGGCCTGATGTCCATAATTCTCTGCTGTCGTTTCCATAAGTTTGCAATGAAAGTATTTTCATCATACTTTGATATATTTTATACATAAATATATACCAAAAGTTCAAGAAAATTTAAGATTTTCGCTGTAATGAATAATGTTACAAGGTATTACGAACACTCATCTCCTATAAAAGAAGTCTTTAAATTATTGGAAATTATATTGGATTGATCTTTGTACAGTCTCTGAGAAGCCTTTCTTGGATGACCTTTCTACACAGATTTTGATGAGCTTTTCCCAAATTAATAATTATCTTTTTCGGGTTGACTAAAAGTGATTTCTCTTCAAGAGCTTCAGAATCAGTAAAACCCTTCAAAATTATTCGTAATTATTCATATTAATCTCGAAACTTCTTTAATTTTTCGTATATTTCCGGGTTCATATATACATTTTTGTAGAACTAGATATACTGCTTTACTTCTTTTATTAAACAGCATAATCAACTTCAAATATTCAAAATTTTAGATTTAATATGTTTACAGTTTATCGTTAATTTTGAGTAATATAAATATTTTAGCAAAATAATGAAAATAGAATAATTACAGGGCTTCAAAATAAACTATCAATAATTTAGTTTACTGAATGAGGGGTCGAATAGTCCAGGCTGAAATTAATTAGTTTGTGACTTTATCCGTTTTTGAAAATCAAACGGGGGTGAACAGAATATAATTTTTTAAGCTTAAACTTAGTGTATAAAATTTTGAATTACAATATATTTTAGTTTTGGAATTACGAGTAAAGTTGTCCGGTTTAAGTTTCGGATGTTTAATAGTGGAAATTACAGAAGGAAAACTACTATAATGACCGTATGGGGTGGAGGGAGGGGATAGAGTATACAATAAATAAAGTATAATAAGTAGGGATCTTTACTCTAAGCCCTCCCAAATAGATATTCTATAAGTAGTCATCGCGGTGTATTTTTTTTTTTTTACCGTTTTCATCTTTTTTTTCATCGTGGTGAAAAAAAAGTTTCAAAAAAGAGTATTTACTGTATGTACTACCATACCCTGAAACCTTGGGCAATTCTTCGCACTTAACAGCCCAGATGAATTTCTATCGACTTAGAAATGTTTTTGTCTTTCAAAGCCTTTCGACTGCCAATTCAAGGTCTTATTTTGGCACTTGTGTATTGTACTGCAAACACTCAAGTTTACGCTGTGTAGAACTCAAGAACAGACCGGTTTTATCTTAGAAGAGACCGGCTTTTTTTTCTAAAGTGTTAAATTTTCATCCTGGTTTCGGTATTTTTCATTAGAATTAACCTAACTTCACTTCTTGAGTGTTTGCAGTATAATACACAAGTATCCTTATTTTATATACTAGTCCAGGTAAAACAACGAAAAAATGGGCCAAAACCTCGGTGTTTTAGTGACAGAAATATTTTTCACCCTCAAATGTTCAACACATCCCAAAACAAATGCGAGCTCGGCTAAATCTGGCAATACAGAAATATTCATTTTTTCGCGGCAAAGAAAGGAAGGAGAGAATGAACGAGAGAAGGACAGAATTCATTATTAGATGGAATTAATTTAAAAAACTTTTTTACAAAATATTTTTTTCAAAGAAAAGTAAAGAACTCCATTAAACAAAAATGAGCACAAATAAAATCAAATAATCTACCAAGCATGAAACTACCATAAATAAGCATCGATAAATAAATGAAACCCAAAACGAACAGAAATTACAATGAATAACCGAGTCCAACCCAAAACGAGCAGAAATTAACATAAGTTGGGCTCACAACCCCTACGCCTCCCCGAGGCCATAACATAATTTTCACCTTACTGAAAAAAATATAAATTTTTTTACTTTTATAACTTTAATAAATCAAATAATATTAACATTTTGATTACTAAATATCAGTATATGTATATTAAACTGACATGCACATTCATTTGTATGTTTTTCAGTAAAGTGCAAATTATGTTCTGGCCTTGGGAAGGCATAGGGGTTTTGAGCCCAACTTAAGTTAATATCTACTCGTTTTGGGTTTGACTCGGTTATTTATTGTAATTTCTGCTCGTTTTGGGTAGGACAAAGATTTCAATAAAAATTTATATGCCCCCAGGGCAAAACTTATAACCCTTGCCCTGAAAACTGTGGGGGGAGTGTCCTGCTCAAAGGTATAATTTCCTGAACTTTAAACTGCGTGGAATAAAGAGGCTAACTCAAAATTTTGGTTGGATGAGTTTGGGGAAATGGTGGGCGTGGAAGGGGAGTTAGTTACCTTCGAATCACTTTTAACTATCCAAAAGGGTACTAGTCATTTAAATTTCCAGTTAATGGAGTCCTTTTGGAAATTTCTACGACAACGCTTTCTATAGAAACCTTATTTGCCCCAAGGGCATAACTTACAACCCTTGCCCTTGGGGCTGGGGGGGGGAGGTTGTTATCCTCAAAGACCTAATTTACGGAACTTTCAACTACGTTGAACAAAATGGCTATCTTAAAATTTTGATTAGAGATGTTTTGGGAAAAGGTGGGCGTGAGAGGGAAGTTAGTTGCCCTCCAATCACTTTCGACTATAAAAAAGAGCACTAGCCCTTTGAATTTCCAATCGAATGAGCCTTTTTTGAAGTTTCTTAGACAACATTTTCTATAAAATCTTATATGCCCCCAGGGCATAACTTACAACCCTTGCCCTGAGGGCTGTGGGGGAATGTCCTCCCCAAAAACATAATTTTTATCTGGAAATCAACTACGCTGAACAAAATGGCTATTTCAAAATTTTTATTCGATGCGTTTCGGGAAATGGTGGGCGTGGAAGAGATGTTAGTTGCCTTCCAATCACTTTGGACTATTAAAAAGGGCACAAGCCACTCCAATTTCCATATGAATGAGCCCTTTTCGAAGTTTCTACTACAACTTCTTCGATACGAAGTGCCCTGGTCTAAAGGAAAAATAATAAATAATAGACAGTGCCAACATCATTCTTATATGCCACCCAAGGCATAACTTAAAATCCTTGCCCTGAGGGTTGTGGGGGAGTGACCTCCTTAAAAACATATTTTTTATCCGGAAATCAACTACGCTGAACGAAATGACTATCTCAAAATTTTGATTGGAAGTGTCGAGAAATGGTGGGCATGGAAAGGGTGTTAGTTGCCTTTAATCACTTTCGACTATTAAAAAGGGCACAAGCCATTCCAATTTCCAATTGAATGAGCCCTTTTCGAAGTTTCTACGACAACTTCTTCGATACGAAGTACCCTGGTCTAAAAGAACAAATAAATAAATAATACATTGTGCCAACATCGTTCTTATATGCCCCCAGGGCATAACTTAAAACCCTTGCCCTGAGGGTTGTGGGGGAATGACCTCCTCAAAAATATATTTTATGTCTAGAGATCAACTACGCTGAACAAAATGGCTATCTCAAAATTTTGATTGTTCGCGTTTGGGGGAATAATGGGCGTGGGGGGGGGGGGGCTAGTAGCCCTCCAATCAATTTCTACTATTAAAAAGGGCACTAGCCCTTTGAATTTCCATTCCAATGAATCTTTTTTGAAGTTTCTACGACAACTCCTTCTATAAAAACCTTATATGCCCCCAGGGCATAACTTACAACCCTTGCCCTGAAGGCTGTGGGGGAATGTCCTCCTCAAAACATAATTTCTATTTGGAAATCAACTACGCTGAACAAAATGGCTATCTCAAAACTTTGATTGGATGTGCTTCGGGAAATGGTGGGCGTGGAAGGGGTGTTAGTTGCCTTCCAATCACTTTCGACTATTAAAAAGGGCATAAGCCCTTCCAATATCCAATTGAATGAGCCCTTTTCGAAGTTTCTACAACGACTTCTTCGATACGAAGTGCCCTGCTCTAAAGGAAAAAAAATACATTGTTTTTATATACCCTCTGGGCATAGCTTAAATCCCTTGCCCCGAGGTCTGTGGGGGAGTGTCCTCCTCAAAAACATATTTTCTATCTGGAAATGAACTACGCTGAACAAATTGGCTATCTCAAAATTTTGATTAGATGTGTTTGGCGGAATGATGCGCGTGAGGGGGGGCTCCAATTACTTTCGACTATGAAAAAGGGCAATAGCCCTTTAAATTTCCAATTCAATGAGCCTTTTTTGAAGTTTCTACCACAACACCTTCTGTAAAAACCTTATATGCCCCCAGGGCATAACTTACAACCCTTGCCCTGAAGGCTGTGGGGGTTTCAAAATTTTGATTGGAAATGGTGGTTCCAATTGGTGGTTTGATTGGAAATTTTGATTGGAAAAATCAAAATTTTTCAGGAAATGGTGGGCTTGGAAGGGGTGTTAGTTGCCTTACAATTCCTTTCGACTATTGAAAAGGCCACAAGCCACTTCAATTTCCAATTGAATGAGCCCTTTTCGAAGTTTCTACAACAACTTCTTCGATATGAAGTGCCCTGCTCTAGAGGAAAAAAAATAGATAAATGAAACATTGTGCTAACATAACTTAAAACTTAAAACCCTTGCATAACTTAAAATTCTTGCCCCGATGGTTGTGGGGGAGTGTCCTCCTCAAAAACATATTTTAACGTGTTTAAACGCGAGAGGCGTTTGTCCTCTCGAAATATTCGCTTTGTTTCTTCAGTATTTTCATTTGGCCTATAAAAACCCCATTTTTGCTCGATTTTTCTTGTTCTTTAGTGTGATAGTCAGGCCTAATGAACTGGTTTAAGAAATTATTTATATATATATATATATATATATATATATATATATATATATATATATATATATATATATATATATATATGATATATATATATATGATATATATATATATATATATATATATATATATATACCTATCTATTTATGATATATAGTATATCACTATATATATATATATATATATATATGATATATATATACACCCATATATATCACGTATATATATGATATGATATATATATATATACTCATATATCGAATATAATATATACTATGATATATATATATATATATATATCATATATCATATATATATATATATATATATATATATATATCATATCATATACTATGATATATATGATATATATATATATAGTATATATATATCATATCATATATATATACTATATATATAGAAATTAGCCGCGTAAATTGTATTGATAGTATTTGATAGAATCTACTTTTATTTAATTTGGTTCAGAACCGTACGAAATTTTCTTCTTGTTTGTCCCCTAAGCTCCTTGATTGGAGGCTGGGATATGCTTATATATGCCAACTATATTCTTCGGAAGGAAAGCAAAAAAAAACACACATATGGGATGCTTTGTTTCATGAGCAGCTTTTACATGTGTTTTTATTGTTGTGTGCTGCAAAATTAATTATAGTATGGAGCACTGAGTGTATGGAGCACTCGTCCACTGATTCAGACTTTTTTTTTGCGTTTCGCACAAATATAGCTCGCTTTTTCAGAGCTTATTTGAAACCAGATTAGTCCTATATACGAGTAATACGAAACAGACGAATAAAAGTGTGCTTTATTATATAATGGAAAGAAAAATGAAAACAATTAAGTTTGTTGTAAAACAATTTCGTTTTAAAATCAGTATGCTATTCTCTAGAGTTCTTTCACTTCTCCTTCTAAGCGTTTACGGATTTTCTCGTGTAAAATCATCGATACTTGTGGATAAAATAAAAAGCTAAAAAGAAAAAAAAAACGAGGGGGAATTACTATTGATTGATAAAAACAAACATATGAGTTTCTTGTGAAAAATACTACCCCGAAACGTGGGAATGAGTTTCAAGAACAGTTAGGATAAAGATAATCTTGATCAGAAGTGGGTTTGCAGATGTGGTTTAATGGTACATGACCGCTGTATTAATAGTTCTTCCAATTTTTTCTTTTTTTTTAATTGCAACAGAATAAAAGAAACAAGAAAATAAATAAACACAACTTATTAATTCGCTGAATAATTTTCCATTCCAAAATCATAATTGGCAATCATTCCATAAAATATTTTTCATTTCTGTTAAATAGTTTTAAGAGAATCAAGAATCGCCAGAAGTACCATTGCTTTAGAAAAATTCCTTTTAGAATAATCTAAAAACGTTTTTAGCAAATTCAAACAATATAAGAACAAATAAATATGGTTAACCACGGAATAAAAAATACTTAAAAGTAAATGCTTTTAACTTAGCTGCTTTTATTTTTTCCGCATAGACCACTTCTTTCCATCTTCTGGTTTTCAAATTTAGTGATGTAGAAGATACACATTCGAAAAAAGTACTGTACAAAACACTCGCGAGGAAATAGGTCACACGAAATTGGGATTAACAGTTGGGACGCTCTTTCCCATGCTCGCCGTACGAGTCCCTCGTTCCAGCAGTGCGTCATTTCAGTCTGGATGATGTACTCTAGTTTTTTGCAATACTCAATCAAGGAGATTGCAGGAACAAAAAGGTTTGAGAATTCTGAATTGGCTTCTTCATAAGCTTTCATCCGCATGAAATCAAACACTGAATCAAAAAGAGAAATACCTGATTCAAATAGCCCAGTTCTACACTTATCACAAGAATGCTTTTCCAGAATCTTTTTCGCAGAATACCCCACTGCGTATGCAAAATTTGATTCCTCTGTTAAGGTGAAAACCTCAACATTCTCATCAAAATCAAACTCGTGAGGCTCATGGATGTCGCTGCTATCACGTCCGGCTTGCACAGTTCTTTTTGCATGAGGGTTAACTGATGAAAAAACTTCGGATAAAAGAGATTGATGGAAAGAAAGTGCTTCACAAGTCCCCGTCGAATTTGAAGAAACCGAAAAGCTTGTAAACGTTGCTTGCTTGTAAAGGCAGGAGAATTGCGACGCAGTAGCCTTATCGTTTAAACCCCCAGAGCGTCGTAGTAAGCCGTAGAAATGCTCTAGACTATCCTGGTTAAGTCGCCTTGTACAAACATATTTAAACCCATGCTTCATCAAATCTTCTGATAGACCGAGGATGGCAGAAACAGTCAGCTGCCATCCCTCTATGCAATAGATCGTTTTCCCAACATCTTTCCCCACACTATTAACAAATTTTAAATCGCCTAAAAATGAACTGGCCGACCTCAAAAATTGGAATGATGCGCTTTCCCTACAAATTGGGCGTCTATACATTTTTTTCTAAAAATCCAAGAGAATTAACGCAGTCGAACAGCTTATCAAAGAAATTTACAACCTTTGCTGTTCCTGCGGCCTTCGGATGTAACAAACCTTTACTCACGTAAAAATTGATCCCAGCATACACTGAGTGGCTGAAAACATGAGTAGAGACTTTAACCATCATTTTGTCGAGATTTGTTGGAAATATATTACGATTTTGAAGTTTTGGCGCTGTCCTAAATCGATGACGTTTATCCACCTTGAAAAAACACACAATGTATCTCCAAGACGCCTGTCACTGCTTACTTAAAATGATGTCATACTTTAAGAGATTGTTTCGGACACTTTTAAACAAGTGAGGGGGATCGTAAATGAAATACACTTTTCCACCATTTTTAAGAAAAAAAGGAATTTTTTTCGTGACGCCGATATCCTTTTTTAATCCTCGGTAGTTTCCACCCTGGTCTGGAATTACTGCCTTTACGATCATCCTTACCTCTTTACACCTATCTATCGCCTCAAAAATAACATTTCTTAGTTTCTCACCTTTGAGGCCTGAAACACTATAAAAATACGCAAGTGGTTGTTTCCAGTGTGTTTTTAGTCCCTGCAACATGACCACTGTAGCGTATCTGAAGGGTCCTAACGGACCAAGTCCTTCTACCCTATCACGGCTACGATCATACTGCAGTCCAGGTTTTAGAGACATATCGTCAACGGCGATGGTGCAAAATATTTCTGTTTCATCCATTCCTGCAGTTTTTAGCTTCAGCATATCAAAAACACTTTCGTTAAAACCTTCTACCACTTCAACACTCGAAAGGCACCTCTGTAGAGTACACACCGATGGAAGATAAAAAATTTTCTCACGGAGCAACTTTTTGTACCCGTTCGGAGAAAGGAAACAAAACACCAGACCCGTTGTTTTTTCTTCCTCAGTAAATCGTCTTTTTATCATGGCTCTTCAAATTTGGCACTTAAATATATAAAGCGCGATTCCGGATAGATGACTCTCAACAAAATATAACGCTTCTTGTTCGGATTCAAAACCTGTCTTCGCATTTTTTTATTGTACTTTTGAGCGCGATAAGTGACCTTTTATATCGTTTTATTTTCTTCTCTTGGTGCTTTACTGTCCGACTTAATTCCAGCTTTCGTGGGGTATATTTCCTCCCGTTGGTTGACTGATTTGAATTGGTTGATGTTGGAGATGAAAATATTGCATGGTCGGTCATATCAATTTTTGTATCTCTTGCATTTCTGGGCGTGCTTAATGTTGGTCCGTTTATTTTGCGACTAGTTTTTGGCGTACCTATTTCAGCTTGGGACGAGGCTTGGGATTCGGGAGCTGATCTACCTAAAAAAAAGGAAAGAAAACTGGGTTGAGCAAAGAGAAATGTACAAACACTTATCGATATATCCTCTTTACTTTCCATTTCAAGTCCCCTATCGAAACTTTTAACACACGAAAACTAACAAAGCCATAGGCAATATTAATTAACAAAGCATTACTGACTCACAAAATATCAGAATAAATCACAGTGCCTCAGAGACATTATATTTTATACCTGTCTCACTTTCTGCACTATTTCCTATCTCCTATCCTATGCTCCTATCAAGCGCAGAGAACGCAGAGCTACTTATTAAAATATAGAACAAATGCAGGATAAGCAAAGATATTTACGTTAATATATATATATATATATATATATATATATATATATATATATATATATATATATATATATATATATATATATATATATATATATATATATATATATATATATATATATATATATATATATATATATATATATATATATATATATATATATATATATATATATATATATATATATATATATATATATAAAGAGATGGATGGATATTGTAGGATCGCTGCAATACTAATGCGGCTAAAAACTGAAATCTAAAACTAAGACTGTTAGAAGGGACTTAGATCTAAATTAGTGAGTGAATAGTCAGAGAAAACACCTAACACTAGGGTATTTCTGTAAGCAAATTGGGAAAGGTAACACTTTTGGGTACATGAACAAGACAAAAAGGAATACTCTATGAAACCAGGGGATAAATTATGGGGGAGGGGTACAAATATAACAACAATTTACGGGCCTTAATCTTACCATGTTCGTTGTCAGAACCGATAGCAGCTGCAAGTTTAGATGTCAAGAACCGAACACGAGATAACACTTAGGGGGTCAAGATTGGCAAGAGCTTTATTAGATCAGTGGTCATGCTCACCCAGTCTTCCAATTCAAATACAGCATCACCTTGAAAATAAAAATGAAATATTGGAATATCATCCTGAGTATTGACAAATTTGCATTCAAGGTTAAGGCTCAGCCAGCGTCCTGCTTAAAAAATTACAATTGGTCATTACTAATTATCGTAAACCAGTGACGGAGAAACAAAACGAGGGAAAGGTCGAAAGCTGTTCTCTTCATTGTGCGAAGCAAAGTCGCGCGCGAATTTGTTCACTATTCTTTCAACAATGAGTATACAATATAGGCAAAAATGTCAATAATCTTAAAAACTATAGCTATAACTATTAACTTACTTTCTTTGCTAGGAAGCTTCAATTACTCCTTTGATCAAACAGTTCGTGGTAACGGACTGTAAGTAAGGAGCGACCCGGCTCAATGGTAACCGAAACTCTAGAAAACGGTATTTTGATACAAATAGATCCATCAAAAGAATTAGATTTAAATGTTGATGTCAAATATACATGTTTCATCAAGTTTAATATAAGTTTTTCAACTGCAACAGCAGCAACATCAAAACTTAAAATGAACAGAAAATATTACATATATGATTTGGTTCACCCCCTAGTCAATTTTTTAGTACTTTCATTAGAGCTATTTATTCTAATTAACGGTCTTTGTGATTAAGTGGTCATTTTTAAAGAATTGGAAAAAAATTCGAACTTAAGCTTAAAGAGCAAGGTATTGACTATTGGGCGAACCCCCTAATATACGTATTAAAAATATATGAATATAGAACGTCGTTAAGTAAGTTAGTTCGTAAGTTGGGTATATTTACTACTAATAAAAACGTTCGTAAATAAAATTAAACAAGTTTTAAAAAATCCATTTAACCAAATAAAAGTAAAATTAATAAAAGTAAAAATATTCAAATTTTGTTTTAGTTATTCATGTACAGTGAGCCAAAATCAAAACCTGCATTAATTCAAAAACTTTCAAAAATTAAATAAAAAAAAACAAGTTTTTTAACTGAAAGTAAGGAACGACGTTAAAACTTAAACGAACAGAAATTATTCCTTATATGAAAGGGGCTGTCCCCTCCTTAACGCCTCGCTCTTTACGCTAAAGTTTGACTTTCTCACAGCTCTATTTTTTTAAGCAACAAAAAACTTTAGCGTATAGAGCGAGGCGTTGAGGAGAGGACAGCCCCTTTCATATAAGGAATAATTTCTGTTCGTTTTAAGTTTTAAGGTCGTTCCTTACTTTCAGTTAAAAAAAACTTGTTTTTTTTACTTAATGCATATAGAATCCAGGGACTTTCCCTCCATCAAATCACAGTAAAAAAACAATGGAAAAATCATGAGCGGTTATATTCAAAATAGCTTTTTTTTGTTTCTAAGTGTTAATTATGTCTTTTTCATAAAGTATAGGGAGAAAGAGGAAATAACTGGCTGTAAATGAGCATGAGCAATAACGAGCACTATTAGATTTATTAACTAATTTACTAAACAAGAGTTACCACTAAGATTAACAAGTTCAACGGAATTCAGGTTGTGTGAGCTGCTACCGATGTCAGTGAAGGCCATGTCACCTGTAACAGTGGAAAAAACTTATTGTTATTGCTGTGACATATCTACTCTAATCTACTTCTATAAAAAAGGAAGAAAAGAAAAATCAATATACGAAGAGGAGAGAAGAGAAGAGAGGAGAGAGGGAGGGGTGGTGAGGGGTGTAGAAGTTATATTGCATAAAAGCTCGACTGAATATGCAGGTAGGCGCAGTGCAGCATTGAGCCGTGCTCTAAATCCTCAGATAGGCTGAACTATTCGGATAAATAAAGAACTACGAGTATGTTAGCAACAGAAAACTATATATAAACGTAAGGTCCGGATTCAACGTCAAAGATGCAAACGCACATTTCCTTTGCAAGATGCATTGAACACAAATAACCATTCTACGTTAGGTAGGAATTCTTATGATTAAATTGGATTCTACAGAATGCTACGTCAGTGACGCTTTTTCACAAAAAATAAGGAGGGAGAGGAAAAAACAAGCTGTTAATGAGCAAAAGTGGTACTTTTTCATTTACTAAGTTAACTAATTAAGCACTTACCACTAACATTCACAACTTCAACCGAAATCGGGTTGTAGCCTACTGGTTGCTATTGATGTCGGTAAAGGCAATGTCACCAGTGCAGGGAGTCACCAACTGAAATAAATACCTTGTCCTCAAGAAGTGGGATAATAGTTGGTGCATAATAATGTTGCCTGAACCTTCCAAACCTGGCTTGTTAAACCAGCTACAAACATTTATTTGATTAGGTCGCGAATCTATTTAGCGAATCTCAAGCAATGGCTTATCCTTGGCGTGCAGTCCTTACAAAAGAAGAGGGAGGGTTGTACTTTTTCACCCTCCCAAAGCTACCATCTCGTAATAGCTGATGCCTCAAAGGTTAAAAATTAAGCAGATGAAACCGAGAGCCTTTTTTTTCGTAGGAAAACAAATGGATTACTTTCTCCATGGATCGCATTTCCCCGACTTTCTCACCCAACTACACCGCTGATAGCTAATGAACAGACATAAAGTCTTTGACCTTCATCGACTAAAATAAACGGAATTGCGTTTGGCTTCAAGACTTTGTTTAGCTTAGTAATATCTGCTGCCGTAAAATGCTCTTCCTTGAAATGCCTCGTGCATATTGAAGAGTCTTTTTGCCCCTTTCGGATTTTCCAGCAAATCCTCACGTTTCACAGCTCTGAGCCATTCTTCCCGTCTGTAAAAAAGAAAAAAAATAACAAGTAGTCAGATTTGGTTTGTTTTTGCCAGTTCAGTCCTATCCAAAAGTAATGCCCCGCTTCATATCGGACATAAGAATTAGAGCTACATTGAAGAGAATCCAATTTCGCCCACCAAGAGCCAATATCATCGCTGTTAAAAAAAGCCAATAATTCAGAAGATACAGAATTCAAATTTTTGTCTTTTTTTTTGAGACTATCAATAAGAAAAATCATAAACCGGCAGAATTCCGGAAGCAAAGTTCAAAATGAATGCTCCTTCTTATGAGTAAATGGAAACAATAAAGAAAAAAAATATAGTGTCTAAGACGAAACTTGGATTTCGAGAGGCTTGAAACGTGCTAGTCTTTTCTGTATAACTGTTTTTTGCGCTTTGAAGCTTCGAAATATTGGAGTTTACCATTAAAAGCTGCAACTTCCGATAAATTGACCATAAGTTTGGGGGTAAGTAGCCAAAGTATTTGAAATTGAGCTATAATACAGCTGTGACTTTCCGGTCATTTATCGTCTTTATAATTAGTGTAAATTGTAAAATCTTTCACTTAATCTTTTTTGTTTGCTCACTATTTCTCACTGAGTAGGCTACAACCTTGAATTAACCCAACAAAACGTTTATAACTACGGCCCATTTCCGGATTTCTCATTAGCCTATAACCTATAGCCTAGACTAGGTCAGCATTTGCTAATTTTCGGCTCACTCGGGGTTCGGTTCTTTGCCCTGGGGCCCTATCCCGAATCCCTCCGTCTCCTCGAAAAGTTTGTTTTATAGAATCTAGGGGATGAAAGGAATCCCGCCATTCTGGAATTTTCTAAATTTATATTTTGATAGCCTACAACATTAAATTCTAAGTATATCATGGTATGTTCATTTCTTAGCTATCTCATTATGGTACTAGAATAGAACTTTTCTGAAGTTTGAAAAAAAAACATTTCATAGCCTACCTGTTAATTGGCACAGCAAGTAATTTGACTCCTTTTTCATTTGCATTTTTTCGATTAATATCGCACCCTTCGAAAAAGCATCGAACGCCCATTCTGGTTGCTAGCCAGCAGCTTAATAATAATCAGTTTTTTAAGCACAATACTTTTTCTATATCCATATCGCAAGATTTACTCTTTAATTTCAACCTGCTAATATTCGATAATTTCCTGGTCACTCATCGCATGAATCACGCTCTAGCATAATTTATTGGCTTGGAGTGATTAAGTAGTACAGCATATTGCGTCTAGAGGCGCTGAGGTACGCGGGGTCACTTTTGGAAAGTTTTGTCAGTACTTTGTATGTGTTTATACTTTGCTAAATACTAAATGCTAATATTAATGTTGGGCGAAATTTCGATTTTTCGATATATTGATATATCGACTTTCGATTTTCACTTTCGATAATCGATATATCGATATTTCGGAACCGTTTTTGGCCGCGACACACTCTTGTTTTTGCCAAATTTAAATAATGAAAATCTTAGTTAAAGATTATTTTGCATTATTTTTTTATAAAAACTTTGAATGATACAGGATTGAACAATGAAAAAAACAACTTCGATTATATGAAAGAATATCACGAAAACCCAGACGTGAAACTACTTGGGCTCAAGAAAAAAACATGGCTATATTTGGCTATTCAAAAACAGCAACATGTCAATGTTTTTCTCAGAGAGTCGGTTTCACTGCTCGGTGATCAACTGACCGACCTTGGAAAAAACTCTCTCAGAAGGGACACTGGTGGCGGGCACAGACATAAATTTCATGGCAACCTCGTACAGATATTTCTGAGAGCCCATGTTGCGAAAATTCCACCACTTGAGTGGATCCATTTTTCTTGGAACTAAAGATTCCCTGTTAAAAAGCTGCAGAGCCATGGTAGAATCGGCTGCTGTCGAACCGCGTCCTGAGTTGAATACCAGAACTTCGTCATGTGAGCCCCACAAACTGTCATGAGTCTGTCGATGCTGTGTCGCGGGGTTTGTGACGGTACTTGTACCTGCTGCTACGGATTCAGCAGATAGTAAGGCCAAATCCATCTCTCTTGCTATTTTGCCCTCAACCGAGAAAAGATCGTCAGGGGAGATATACATTTTCTTGAAACGCGGATCAAGGTATGTGGCAATCGTCACGGGTGTGACCTGACCGAGGCTTATAAGCCTAGCTTGCATTTTCTCCATCAAAGCCTTGCGGAGGTCCTCGACGACATTTGAAAATCCACCACAATCTACCTGAACAAGGTGGCGTCTCAAAATCTTGGATAAAGGCAGGACTTTTGAGATGGAGGGATAGCTTTCAGAAAAGAGCTCGATTGTGACCTCGTCAAAAGGTGTAAGTACCGCGATCATGTTTGAAATAACATCCCACTCACTTTCAGTGAGTAGGAGATCTACTTTACCGAGAAGCGCCAGCGAACTTGTTACTGGCTCTTTCAGGTCTTGTAGACTACGCAACACTAGTGAGGAGCGAATTCCATCTAGTGGTCACATCAGGTTTCAGTTTTTTGGTGCAAACATTGTCAATAGTGATCTGAACCTGGCGCAACTTGTCGGCAGCTACACCAATACGTCTGAAAAAGCTGACTATGTTCCTAGCTTTTTGGACAAGAGGTGACAAGTCAGCAGTATCATCAATAGCACCCCTCACAATCAAATTCAGAGTAAGTGCGAAGCACGAAACATGTCTCCAGCCTTTACCTACAACAGATGCAGCATCCTTTACAGCCCGTACCACATTTGCTCCATTATCGGTAACTACAGCTACAACCTTTTCCTTAATCCCCCATTCAGTGGTAATTTTCAGAAGATGAGCTGTGATAGGATCAGCAGTATGCCTTTCTTCAATTTTCGCAGTAGTAAGCACGTTGCTGCAGAGGCAGCCTTTCTCATCAATGTAATGAACAGTGACAGCCATGAAACCCTCAGTTGCCCGGGAGGTCCATATATCTGTGGTAAGGGAAACCTGTCCTACTGTTTTTTAGCGCCTCCTGCAGTTTCAATTTCTCTACAGAATAGATTTCAGGGAGAAGATCTCTTGTCACTTTAGCTCGGGATGGTAAAGTATGATCGGGGTCAAGACCGTGCCCCAGATCAATACACCCATGATTTGAAACTACAGAGAGGGGTTGCATATCTTTTGCAATGAATTTCACAACCAGTTTGTTCATTTATACAGTTTTAGGGTGCTTTGCACTGTACTTGGTCTGTTACAACGAGTCAATTCTCGGCTGCTTTGCACTTGGTGCTCCTGAGTCAGTCTGGTCACTTCTATCACGGGTAACTTGGATAGGGTTACTAGCTTGACTCAAAGGTCTGGTTGAGTTTTGGCTATGTGATGGGACAATTTGACTTGAATAATGTTAATCATCAGATGAGTACGAATCAGAATCAGGGTTAACACTGGCACCCCCGGCCAATGTACTTCCTTTTATGCTTTGGTATTGTTTTTTTGTGGTTTGTCTTGAGATGAGTATTAAGGTTGGTGGTATTTCCAGAGGTAGCAACACTTTTTTTTGCATATTTTGCATAGTGCAGACTTAGCCGATACTTTTGTAAAATATTCCCACAAAGGACTTGGCATTTTTCAAAAACTGGTAAAGACCTGGACCTGCAATATATTAAACATTCAGAGGCAAATAGAATCCAATGGAACTGATTTTGTTAAATAAAGTGGTAGTACCAACCAGCAAATACTGGACCAGATGTGGGGATTCGATTTGGCATATAGGGTTGGATTTTGCTATGTACTCTAGATCAATAAGCAAAAGAAAATGATGAAAAATTACAGTATATCATCAGCTAAATTTCTAAATATCAATTATTTGGCAAAATATCATATTTTGCCAATCTGTTTTACAGAAATGTTATCTACTAGTCCAATAGCCATGTAGCAAGACAATACTCTGACATTAATGAGATTTCAAAGTCAAGACAGTGTTACCGCCTAGCGTCTAGGGGGTAGAGTCTAGGCTAGACGAGTTGTCGGAAACGCATCTGCCTAAAGAATAATCAAATCAACCGAGCACAACCTGGAGAGGCTGGGACACTATTTAATTACCAAAGAAAAAAATCATCAGACTCATTCTTCCTGACTGAGCATAGAAGCAGCATAAAAACAGGACACACAAACAGGGAACATTACAGAACCCTTTAGTGCACTTCTACATTTTTGAAAGACGCCCTCTGACTTACCCATTACATACTTCATACCAGCTCTATCACAGGGACCTATGCAACCTCGGACTGTTCGGACAAGAAACTAGTGCCGTGGTAATAGAAGTGTCAATCTAACCTTCAAACTATAATTTAAGCCTCCTGACCCTGTGTGGCAAAGGGAGGTTGTTAATTTCAGTTGAAGAGCTAAAATTATGGTCTAAAAGCTTGATTGATACTTTTTATCACCAACGTACGAGGCTATACCAGTCTGAGGTTGCATATTTACCTAGCATAGGTTCCCTGTACCTGACTTAAACCCTGATTTTTACGAGGTGGGCTGAGAAATTCTACTTCTACACTTACCCAGCTGGGAATCAATAAAAGTATTTTGGGTTATGGGGCTATAAGCCCCATAACCATCATTTGTCACACCATCATTGTAAAAATGATGTTTTTACTAACAAAAAGGGCTGAAGGGTGAGTGTACAGGGCTGCAAATTTTTTTGTCAATGCATATGTCCCTTCAATATTCAAAAATGTGTTCTTTTTAGACAAATTATGTCCTTAGTTTGTCTGTAATATTTCCGTAATATATCCATCTTGAAATCTCAAAAACTAGTTTTCTTACGACTTGTATACCTCTTTCAAAGTGGTCAGTTAACATCGAATATAATGAAAACGAAAAAGATTCATTTAATCATCCATAAAAAATAAACAAGTGTGAAAGCACAAAAGTCGTAGAAACATGTAAACAGTAAAAAACTAATTGTCGGAGTTTAAGGTTCATCTTCGTACGGGAGTTCCGCTTGACAAGTATAGTCGGCATGAGGGTCAGCAATCAGCCTTTTCACTTCTTTTGGTAGCTTTTTGTAAATCAGAGTATTTCTTGCGCATGTCATAAGGTAAAATCCAGGAGTCAAGCGACGTTGCAGAGCGCTAGGTAAGCTGGGTTGCCCTTCAATCGGGGGGTGACATCCCTCATAATTCAATAATTGCTTCTGTGGCAAATTGCATCTTGAGCCCTTAAAGGGGCCCTAAAGGTATTGCATTTTTTTAACTACACAAAGAAGTTATCAACAGTAGTTAAGTTACTGAAAAGGTGTTAAAAACATATCAATAATTTATAAATAAGTTATTCAAGAGTAATATATTCCAAAAAATAACAATCAAACCTCATTTATTGGGCAACACAAATATAAACTGTTTTCCTAATGTTTCAATTTTTAAATTGCCGTAAAAAAATGTAGCACTTATTTTTGAATTTTGTAACTTTGCTGTAAAAATTTCAGGTAATATTTTTGCACATTAGGGTGGGGGGGGGTGGTAAATTTCATGGTAAGTTTGCAGTGGAGCTCATAATCCACTGGAATGAAAGTGAAAACATCATTTGATACTTTTTATGCTCTTTAATAATTCATATAAAAAACCTTCAGGGTCCCTACAAGGGCTCAATATGCAATTTACAGAAAAAGGGATTATTGGATTAGGAAAGAACATAAAAAAGGCATCAAATGATGTATTTACTTTCATCCTAGCTAAATTATTGTGCCACCTGCAAATTTACCACCAATACCAACAGCCTAAACTTATACATTGTCACCCAAGATTGGGAGCCTGTTTTAAATGTTTAGGAGGAGCGTATTCTGATCAGGATAGCCTACTTGTCAAAGATTATGCATTAGCCAAGCACTGGGAGGTTTTACCCAATATAACCCCTTCACTATAGCCTAGTCTAAGTTAAGTTTGTTTTAGTTTTATAAAATTTTTCTAGAATCGTACAGGGAATTTCACAAAAATGTAAGGGTGACTCATTCAAGCAGGGTGCGTGACTACCTTTATTCCAGCAACACTTTACTTGGCTATAACTCCGCACCAAGTTTTCATATAGCCTAATATGTTATCAACCAGGCAGAATCACGACCCTTCTATGAGACCCTTAATGAAATTATTTAAAAAAACTACGTTCTCTAAAGAGTTAAAGAGGCTGAGTCACAAGTTCGAACCTTAAAACGTACAGGGATTAGGAGGTACGAGTTGGGGCTGCCAGCGAACGTAGAACCCCCCACTTTCGCAACCTTTAAGTCAGAAAAGTCTTTTACACTGAAAGTAAGGAGCGACATTAAAACTTAGAACGAACAGAAATTATTCCGTATACGAAAGGCTATGCCTCCTCAACGCCTCGCTCTTTACGCTAAAGTTTGACTTTCTCACAACTCTTTTTTAAACAATAAAAACTTTAGCGTAAAGAGCGAGGCGTTGAGGAGGGAACAGCCCCTTTCATATAAGTTAATAGTTTATAATAGTTTATAATAGTCATATAAGTTTTAAGTTTCAGCCCGATCGGACAGCGTTAAAGGGGGGCTGTGTTGGGAGGGTCGAAACTTCCGGCCCAGTTTACCCCATGAAGATAAATTCGGAGGAGGATGAAATTTTGCACGTTTCTTAGTTTGAGCTTGGACTACAATATGCGATCACCTCCGTCTCGCTTCGACCTCTAGGTACCGGAAATCGCTTAACATTGTAGTGGGTCGCCTCTCTAAGGAGGCACAAGTGTGCCTCTAATGAAATTCAACTTGTAAATATGACAAGAAAACTTGTTAACTGAGACTAATAACACATATTTGGAGGATATTGCACTTCCAGCATAAAAATGAACTTACCAACACAGACATCTTATGATTTTTTGAAAACTGCGGTAAATTCTAAATAAAACTAGATAAAATCGCACATTCCTCTGTTAGTTAACAAAATTTACAATCATTCCATTAAAAAACATACAAACTGTGGAATGATAAGGAATGACAATGTCATTGTTGTTTATTTCAACGTTTCTGGACCATTCATTAGCTCCGTCTTATGAGTCATTGGATTTCATAGGTTATTCTTCTTCTTCTGGAAGATTTGGAAAACTTTTTTCTCTGTGGGACCTTTTCTGTTGGTCGTTCACGAGTAAATGGCGAGAAAAGCTGAAAATACTGGAAAATTCCGAAATATCGTTTTCGATATCGATATTTACGTTTCGATATTTGATATCGATATTTCTTCCGATATATAGATATATCGATATCGTTATCGAATATCGCCCAACACTAGTAAAAATCAGGGCAGTAATACCATTTATAGGTGAAAGAATTTTGAAGGCATTTTCAGAGATTTTGCTTTAGGGAAGAGCAAGCAACCCCGGGAAATAAATACAGAGCTTAAAAAATAAGTAGATATAAGTCTTAGCACTCATTTGGTGATGAATGACATTTTTTTATGAAAGTAATTTGTTTTACGTAATAATTTTGGAAAATGTGTCCAATTTATGTCCCAAATGTCTAAAATGTGTCCATTTTTTGCCCTGTTTTGTCATTATGTCCAGGCACATAGAAATATATATATATATATATATATATATATATATATATATATATATATATATATATATATATATATATATATATATATATATATATATATATATATATATATATATATATATATATATATATATATATATATATATATATATATATATATATATATATATATATATATATATATATATATATATATATATATATATATATATATATATATAAATATATATATATATATATATATATATATATAGACACAGTCTTTGTGTGTGTGAGTCTTTGTGCGTCTGTGTGTCTGTGTTTGTCTCTATTTGTCTATATGTGTCTGTGTGTGTTTGTGTGTGTCTGTTTGTGTCTGAGTGTCTAGGTTTGTCTCTGTGTCTGTGTGTGTTAGTGTGTCTGTTTGTGTCTGTTTGTTTCTTTGTGTCTGTGTGTCTCTGTGTCTGTGTGTCTGTGTGTGTCTGTGTGTCTGCATGCCTGTTTGTGTCTGTGTGTCTTTGTTTATGTCTCTGTGTCTGTCTGTGTGTGTGTCTTTGTGTGTCTGTGTGTGTTCATGTGTCTGTGTGTGTCTGTTTGTTTGTTTTTGTCTATGCTTCTGTTTGTGTCTGTGTGTCTATGTGTCTGTATGTCTGTGTGTGTCTTCGTGTGTCTGTGCGTCTGTGTGTGTCTGAATTTGTCTGTGTCTCTGTGTATGTTTGTGTGTGTCTTTGTCTCTGTGTGTTTGTGTTTGAGTGTGTCTGTTTGTGTATGTGTATGTCTGTGTTTTTACATATATAATTGTAGCCTATATGAATGCATTATTGATATATTTTTTATAGTACCTAGAATACATAACACTCCCATACTCGGAAGATGTGCGAAAGATAACGTTTCCATCCCTTATCAAAGCGAAAAAGGAACTAACTGATGATCAAAAAGGCGCCATTGATGACTTGATCGTGAGCATGGATCTAACTAATAGTGACGGGTAATTATAAAAATTCTTTGTTGTTCGTTTCACTTTTTAAGGAATAGCTATTTTAGGAAGTTGGAAGTTTTTTAAGATATTAAATATTTACCCTTTCCTATTTGCCATCTTCTGGGCTTGGATTGATCCATATACTTCTAATTTATACTAGCCTAAGCAAGCTTAAAGAACTTTTAATAGTCATAGCTCTGAAGCTCAAGCTTAGGATCGAACCGAGAAGTAGAAAGGATTCATAGCACTCAAGAATAAAACAGAGTATAAATGAATTCGCCTCTCATATCTATGGGAGTCAAAATTTTAATTAGTCAGAATGTCCATCTTTTTTTCTCAGTCTGAATATCATTTAATAATCTGTGGTTACCAATTACTCGATTCTTTCAATTGTCTACGTAAGCTGAATTCCGAATAACATCAAAAACGATTTGGTCGAAAGCGATATTGTCATTGAGACCATTTTAGCCTGGATTCTACCAAGTACAATTGGACACAGGACTTTGCTTACGACTGAAGTGTGATGCCTGTCCAGATATCATAAAACAGTTTTTCTTTCCTTCTTAAAAAGTTTAACAATTGTATATTCACTCGATTTCGAAGCAACAGCCTCGTTCTCCCATACTTTACTCAATAATTTTAATGTTTTATCTAATTAGGCCAGTGTTCTTATTTTTCATTTCAGCTGCTCTCGAGCTGCTCCAATATGACTGGCGGCTTTTCCATTTTGAGTGAATTTATTGCTGAATCAGCTTCTTCAAGCAGGATTGGATCCAAAAAGATGTCTTTGGTACACGGATACTATTGTCTTTTAGAATAGTACATTATCCAATTCGGGCATTCGAGGGCTTTTTCGTAAGCATGGATACGGTTTTATTGTCGCAATGACGGTGTGCTTTTTCTACCTTGGCTACGACATTCTCATCATTTACCCTTTTATTATTTATTGCATACATTTTTACTTGTTTGTTAACACTTCTGTATTGTTTGTTTAACTATCACAGCACTGCCTATCAACAGTCTGATTGAAGTGGATTCATCGCTTACCCTTTCTTCCTTCTTCCATTTTTTATAGCGATGACTTCAACAGCTTCATTATTAATACACTCTTAAAGTGATCTCTAGGTTGAATGTACACTCCCATGACTGTAATCCTCGAAACTCAAAGTGGCGAACCCGTTTCCTAGCACTAGATTATAAATTAGTCGTACATGCATATGGGATAGCTTCTGGGCTTCGCTTAATTTGGAGCTTTATTCACAGCCATATGCTTTATTCATGCAGCAACAAGCGACATTTTCTAAGACTGGTGAAGAAATATCTTATGACATGCTAAGCATTTTGTTTATTAGGGTTTCCCTTTTCGTTGTTGTAAAATTTAGTTTGAAAATGGCTGTGTATTTTCGTTGGCAATATTTTCAGCGCTAAAGTATGCCACCAGGTATGTGCGCTGTTTTATGACATTTATTTATTTATGTGTTATAAATAAAAATATTCTACTCTACTCTACAAATAGCTACAGTTAACTGATGGGCCAAGAAACAATGAGTTACCTTGTTATGCTTGCTGACGAGTGTTTGGTTGATCTGGTTCGGTGAACCTTATTAGTGACAACGCTTAACAACTACTGGGAAGTTTTCAAATGAGAGTTAGTCGGTTTATTTGTGGGTGAACACACAGCTATAAACCTCTGTTTTGCCTGGGTAGTCACTAAATGCGCTTGAAAGGTGCAACAATTGACTGGTTCGCAGTCTAGAAAGTATTTCTTTACTGCCCCGCTTAAAGCCAGTGCTACACCAGCCAATTGTGAAGGTCTTTTTTCAGAATATAACACATGATAATTCTCCTAGTCGAGGGAGTCAAACTGAAGTATTTGTCTCTCAGATAGTGTAGCCGCATCTATCTGGTACTTTTTAGGGTTTTCATCACATTAATTGACCAACCCTATTGAAGTTCTGTGTTTACTGACCTAAATTCCAAAATGCAATGTGGAAAGAATCTTTTGTAGTCAAAAATCAAGCACGGAGACGTTCCAAATTTGGTACCTCAAGATCAGTAAAATTTTTGTGGCCATTTGTTGCTAGTTTTGTAGTAAATATATTCTTTTACGGTGAAAGGTTATTGTTCCATCAACCAACCTCACAACTTAGCAGACTCGGGACATTCGGTTGTCACCCAAGAGAGCCAATAGGTAACCTCGGTCTCCTCTCGACCAAAAATCAGATTGGAATGCCAAATTTCCACCTTGCAACCACCCTCATTTTCTCTATGTTTATGAAAGTTAAGTTTGGAAAAAAACGCATCCCTGATCCTTCTTATGGCAAAAAAAAAAATTAAATTTCATCTTAGGTAGGAGCTTGAACCCTCTACAGTCAGGATCTCTGATTAACTGAATCTGATAATGGTATTTGCCTTAAGATTATTTGATTATTAGGGGGTGGTTCCCCCATTTTCAAAAATCAGCCAAGTTTTCTAGTTCTTGTAGGCTTTGATGTACAACAGGAAACTTAATGAATCTTATATATTTGGAATAAGCATAAAGAGCCAATTCTTTTGATATATTTATTGGTATCAAAATTCCTCTTTTAGAGCTTTGATCAGCCGTGCTGCTCCTTATTAACAGTTTGTTACCATGAACTCTTTGATGAAAATCCGGTCAGTTTTTGGTTGTCTGCAATTCTGATTAAATTGAAGGCAGAAAATACACATCTGTGCTAATTTTAATTCTTTCTTTTTTTTGATGAGACATTGTTATATTTGTTTTATATAATTAGAATTTGTTTTGAAAAGAAAGAAAAAAAATACATGTGGATTAACTGTTGTCAAGAGACTCTTTGTAGAGTAAGTCAAAAGATTAACTTTAGTAGTAACAGAAAACAGCTGTTTCTTTGTTGGCGAGAGGATTTCTAACTACTTAAAAACAGTTTTAAAAACAAACATTTAGTTTGAATTTTTTTTTTTTTTAGATAGAGATTTTCTTATTAAGTAGGGATATGCAAAAATCTTTTAGGTAATGCATGCAAAATAATTATCTCAGCCTCTTTGCGTAGATTTATCCTCTGCAAGAATGAAAATATTTGTTAATAAAAAATATCAATTAGGTAGATATTACCTTCTCAGAAACATCGTCATTTAAGGCTATGTTAAATATCTTAATAAGACAAAACCGTTTTATAATAGAATAGTTTGAACGATATAAAGTGTTGGATAATCATTGGCATAGTAATAATCATGTATTATTTATTTTTTTCTTTAGACCAGGACACTTCGTATCGAAGGAGTTGTCGTAAAAACTTTGAAAAGGGCTCATTCGATTGGAAATTGAAGTGGCTTGTGCCCTTTTTAATAGTCGAAAATGATTGGGAGGCAACTAACACCCTTTCCATGTCCACCATTTCCCCAAGCACATCCAATCAAATTTCGAGATAGCTATTTTGTTCAGCGTAGTGGATTTCCACATAGAAATTATGTTTTTGAGGAGGACACTTCCCCACAGTCCTCAGGGCAAGGGTTGTAATGTATGCCCTAGGGGCATATAAGGTTTTTATAGAAATCTGTCGCAGAAACTTTAAAAAGGCTCATTCGATTGAAAATTCAAAGGGTTGGTGCCCTTTGTAATAGTTGAAAGTAATTGGAGGGCAACTAACCCCCCTCTCACGCCCATCTTTTCCCCAAACACATCCAATGAAAATTTTGAGATAGCCATTTTGTTCAACGTAATTGATAGTTCTAGAAATTAGGTCTATGAGGATGACAACCCCCCACAGCCCTCAGGGCAAGGATTTTAAGTTATGCCCTGGAGCATACAAGGTTTTTAAAGAAAGTTTCTTCGTAGAAACTTCAAAAAGGGCTCATTTGATTGGAAATTGAAATGGCTAGTGCATTTTTTAATAGTCGAAAGTTATTGTAAGGCAACTAACATCCCTTCCACGCCCACCGTTTATCCAAACACATCCAATCAAAATTTTGAGATGGCCCTTTTGTTCAAAGTAGTTGAAAGGTCCGGAAATTATATCTTTGAGGATGACACTCCCCCCACATCCCTCAGGGTAAGGGTTGTAAATTATGCCTTGGGGCCATATAAGGTTTTTATTGAAACCTTTGTCGTAGAAACTTGAAAAAGGACTCATTCGATTGGATATTCAAAGGGCTAGTACTCTTTTTAATAGTCAGAAAAGATTTGAGGGCAGCTACCACCCCCCACGCCTATCTTTTCCCGAAACACATCCAATAAAAATTATTAGACATCCATTTTGTTCAACTTAGTTAAAAGTTTTAGAAATTAGGTCTTTGAGGATGATAACCCCTTCAGAGCCCTCAGGGTAAGGGTTGTAAGTCATGTCTTGGGTCCTTATAAGGTCTATGTTAATAGTGATACCGAAGAAACTTAAAAAAAAGCTCAGTCGACTGGAAATTAGAAGGGTTTGTGCCCTTTTTAATAGTCGAAAGTGATTGGAGGATAATTGACACCCCTTTCAAACCCACCATTTCCCACAACACATCCAATTAAAATTTTGAGATTGGCATTTTGTTCAAAGTAGTTAGAAAGTCCAGATATTAGGTTTTTGAGGATGACAATCTCCCCTGAGCTCTCAGAGCAAGGGTTGTAATTTGTGTCCGGGGGACATATAAGCTTTATTTTATAGAAAGCGTTGTCGTAGAAACTTCAAAAAGGAATCATTCAATTGGAAATTGAAACGGCTAGTTTCTTTTTAATAGTCGAAAGTGATTAGAAGGCAGGTAACCCACCCTCACGCCTACCATTTCCCCAAACGCATCCTATCAAAACTTTGGGATAACCATTTTGTTCAACGTAGTTGAAAAGTCCGAAAATTATGGCTTTGAGGATGACAACCCCCTCACAGCCCTCGGGCAAGGGTTGTAAATTATGCCCCGGGGCATGCAAGGTTTTTATAGAAAGCGTTGTCGTAGAAACTTCAAAGAGGGCTCATTCGATTGAAAATTAAAAGTACTTGTGCCGTTTTTAATAGTCGGAAGGGATTGGAGGGCAACAAACCCCCCTTTCACGCCCACCATTTCCCCTAAAACATCCAATCAAAATTTTGATATAGCAATTTTCTTCAACGTAGTTGAAAATTCTGGAAATTAGGTCTTTGAGGATGAACCCCCTCCCCTCCAGCCCTCAGGGCAAGGGTTGTAAGTTATACCCTGGGGGCATGTATGGTTCCTGTTGAAAGCATTGTCGTAGAAACTTCAAAAGGGCTAATTCAATTGGAAATTGAAAGGGCTAGTGCCTTTTTTAATGGATGAATGTGATTTGAGAGCAATTAACGCCCCTCTCACGCCCACCATTTCCCCAAACACATCCAATCAAAATTTTGAGATAGCCATTTTGTTTAACGTAGTTGAAAGTTCTGAAAATTAGGACTTTGAGGATGACAACCCCTTCAGGGCAAAAGTTATAATTTACGCCCTTGGGGCATATAAGGTGTTTATAGAAAGCGTTTTCGTAGAAACTCAAAAAGGGCTCATTCTATTGGAAATGGAAAGGGCTAGTCCCATTTTTAATTGTCGAAAGTGATTGGAAGGCTTGACATTTTTATAGTAGAGATGGATTTAGATACAATGTATGATTATTATTTTTTTTTATTCCAGGGCACTTCGCATTGAAGGAGTTGTAGGAACTTGGAAAAGGGCTCATTCGATAGAAAATAGAAAAAGGGTTAATGCCCTTTTTAATAGTCGAAAGTGATTGGAGGGCAACTAGTCCCCTTCCCAGGCCCACACCAAAAAATATAAATCAATGTGCATTGTCAGTTTAATATACATATACTGATATTTAGTAACCAAAATGTTAATATTATTTGATTTATTAAAGTTCTGAGAATAAAAACATTTATATTTTTTCAGTAAAGTGCAAATTATGTTCTGGCCTTGGGAAGGCATAGGGGTTTTGAGCCCTACTCATGTTAATTTCCGCTCGTTTGAGTTTGACTCTGCTTATTTATTGTATTTTCTGTTTGTTTTGGGTTTCATTTATTTATCGATGCTAATTTGTGGTAGTTTAATGCTTGGTAGATTATTTGATTTTATTTTTGCTCATTTTTGGTTTAATGTTTTTTAATCATTTTTGTGATACTGATAAAACCCATTAGAAATAGGGTCAACCCGAAATGCGCAATCTTCTAAGTATTTGCCCAGGATAGGTTCGACGAGGCATTACGGAAGTTTAATGCTACTGTACCTACAGCACCAACTGAAGTACTAAATTGCCTGAGACCAACACAGCTACCTGCGGTCTGCCTCAATCCCCATCTATATAACTTCTTCGTCCTTGAACCCTCCCAAAAAATTCCCTTTTTTTAAATATTTCCTTATGACTTCTTCCCACCCCAAACGGGCACCACCTTCAATTCGTTATGCCCTAGACTGTTGACCAAGAAGGACAACCTTTGGAAATCTTTCACTCTTCATCAGCGGAGAACGACCACGCCGTCTCAAGCTTTCTCTCATTATAGCCCTAGAAAGTGGGATGGACTGAACTTTTTGTACAGCCTACTGTTTGAAATACGCTCAGTTAGTTTGGTACGCAGAACAATCGATAGCCAATTTTTCTGGAGAAAAATCAAGCAAATCTTCCTCCAGTTCTTGGAGCGTACATACTTCATAACCATACTTTACCACTGCCATCACTCTAGCTGCCAATATTCTCTATCTCGACCTGCTGACTTATGCCACTATTCTTACAAACTTTTTTTCAACTGTGAAAAAACACACTGAGCCTTGGCTATTCTACTTCTAAAATTTTCACTGCACTGCACTTCACTCCACTGTATGTAATAATATTACTTTCTAAGAAACTAAAGCTGTCCACTTGATTGATCTTCTTGTTGCCCAACATCACCTTTTCATCTTCACTTATTCTTAGCCTTTGAGACTTAGTCATCTTAACATTAATTTTCAAACTTATTCTCCTACTCTGAACTTGCAAAACCTTTAATAGTTCTTTCATTTTCTTATCACCTTCATTTAGGATGCTTCAATTCATCAGAATAACCTAAGTCCCAGAGAGTTTTACTTCCCCTTTTGATTCCCTGTCTTTGCTGCTGTTCCATAGGACAGTACATGAAAATGATCCATAGCAATTTGGATACAACGCTATCCTTCTTCACTCCTGATTTGATGCGAAACCAGCCAGTAATCTCATTTCATGTCTTAACCACAGCAATATTATTCTAGTACATAGCACTAATCCCTTAAATCTGTTTGTTTGGTATATCGCTCACGAAAAAGACCTTCACCAAAGCTCTACTATCAGTTGAATTTCACGCTTACTCACAATCTATAAAACTGAGGACTAGTGGTGTTTTATTACTCAAGCGGTTATCAATTATCAAATTATGAGGAAAAATTTTGTTGATACATCCTCATCTTTTCCTAAAAGCTCACTGTTCTTCTCTTAAAACCTTATATACAGCATCTCTATGTCTCACAATTATCGTCAGATGGAATACTTTCATTGTAACAAATATTGTTTACGACTGAAGTTACATCTCTTCAATAGCAATGGGCTCTCCATACTCTTCTATGCTAGTGAGTGCTGTAAAATGAATCAACAGCTTGAAAAGAGAATTCTTGCATTCGAAAACATATACCTAAGGATAATTTTAGATACAAGCTTGCAACAGAGAGTAAGTAATTCTGAAGTTCGAAATAGAACCGGTCAGCCCCTCACTAATGCTGTTCTAAGGAAGAAGAGGTGGACATATTTAGGACATGCAGTCCACATGTAAGAAGGCCGCCTTCCTTGGAGAGCCTACAACTCAGGTGACAGAAGAAGATGGGGTCGACCAAAGAACACTTTGCGGCAAACTTTCGACCGAGATATGAGGATTGCTGAGACTTCGTTAGTACTTGAATGGGAAGATGTCACCGCTGCAGCATCGCTCCAGGACTAGTGGAGAGGCTTTGTCGCCACCCTATAAGACACTAATGGCACCGAAGGAACTAAGGTCTAAGGTAAGGTAATTTAAACCACATATTTGTCGAGAGTACCCTATTTTTAAGATTTTTACGGTTTTACAGGATCTTTTGAGATGGAACAAATTTTATTTTTGTTTTAGGGATTGGTCCATGGTCCAAATATTTAAGGATATAAGTTTTATGCCACTTACAAAATCAAATTTTTTCGCCATGAAATTATTTTTTTCACGTGTCGACTGGTGTCTAAAATGTATCAAAGAGACTCTGAAGCTTACGGTTTTAAGTTTTAAGCTGCCCAGAATGTGCTGAGCTACAGTTTTAGGACAAGGCAAATTTGGTTTTCAATTGTTTCTTTTTTATTACGGTTCCCAAGGTTCAAAGACCTTAGCGTATAAACTTTGTGGTAATAAGAAAAAAATGAGTTTTTTGGGGGCCATTTTTGGGGACTTTCACTCTCAAGCCAATTTTCCCGTACACAGAACGTAAATGGCACATACATCTGTATTTGTAAGTTTCAAAGTGATCTGAAAAAAAAAAATTGGGTAGGCCTACTTTTCAAGCTCTCTAAAAAAATTTTCGCCTTAACGAAAAAGTTTGCAATAAAAGGACGTAGGCGAAAAAAAGTTGTAAAAAATACTCAATAAAACTATATAGGTCTACCTTTATAATCCGTTTAGTCCATTCTATAACAGACTTAAACCTCTACTATATACACATGATAGTCATCATTGTAAATAATTTATTCTGTTTGAATGTGTTTATTCTGTATGTAAATAATTTATCAGTTTATTTTATGTTAAACAGGAGAGAACTGCAGAGAAGCGTTGATATACGTAATCCATACGCCCAAGTTGTTCGTCAAGTATCGGAGCATCTACTATTACACCCGGAAATTTCAATAAAGGAGCCCATGGACAATGCAAAAAAACAAGCCATGAAGCCTTTAAATATATCAGATGATCTTATAGAAAAAACAGCTCCGTCTTTGAAAAAAATCGCTGAAGTTTTCCCTGTAAGAACTTTCAAGAGAATCAGACAGATAAAGGAGTAAGTTTTATTCTGCGTTGCCCATTGAGTACCTTGATTTGACCCAGTTTTTTTGTGAATTTAAAAAAGTTCTCCTACTCCAGCTTTCATGCACCTATCCCTGCAGAGATAAAACAAGGATGCTCATCCTTCTAGATTTTAGAAATTCTATTATCTAAATTCTAAAAGAATAACTTTTGCTCCGAATGATATTAGTCTTTATCAAATTCCTTGTGATAAACAATCCAAATTAATTCTTTGAGTGTTACAAAAAACTTAATCAGGTTAAAATACAGTTTCACTAAAAAATTGAAACAAGATTCAATACTATTTAGCGCAACAGCTTTTCCATGGAGCCCCATTTACATTATCCTTATACGTGTCAACCTCGTCTAATTCTAAAAAAATGAACTAAATTCTAATGTACATTAAAATTAAGCACAGCAACTGTCTAAAGTACGGTTAACATTAAGTTAAAGTTGGAAAAACTTTGCTCGATGGAAACCCCAAATTTTACTTCATGAAATGTTACAACATTCGTAATGTCTTTAAGTGGGTTAGAATCCTGGTGCTACGTACAATGGGCTGTAAGGAGCTATTTACAGTCAATTAGACAATCAAACATTGAAGGACACCAGGGAAGGTAACCCATGCTTTATACAATGACTAAAAACTTCCCGATTTTTACTTCTTATTATAAGTAAATATCCATAATCTGTAACACCCCGGTCGTGTCTCAACACAGGAGAACCGATACTCTGATGCTCTCCCTCTGTCACGGAATACTTTCAAACAGGCTGGTACAGTTAGTTCTGAAGAATTCGAAAGCTTATGCCCAACATATGAGATAATCACTTGCTCCATCCAATAGACAGTGCTACAGCAATGCCTAACTAATGAGCGGTAATAATACTTCTATGTATTATTTTATATACTTCGAAAATTCAGACTGGCTCATTCGATCGGATATTAAATGCTCGGGTATTTTTTTAAGAATTGAAAGTCATTTAAGGGGAGCAGTCCCCCTCCATTTAACTTGTATCTCCCTCAAAGGAACCTGACCAAAATTTGAGATAACCATTTCTTTGCAAAATAGCTAAAATGTCCAGTAAATAAGAATATGGGGATTAAAAAAAAAATCTCCCCTTGTCCTTAGGACATCACTATGTATAAATCATATATAATTATAGTATTGTGGAGGGGGGAGGAGAGAATCGTGTTCGATCCCGTAACCCTGAAGAAACTAGTTGTATTCGGAGTATTATCTAATGGATGGCCTTGGGTATCATGTGAAAAGTCTTAGGCCATTTTGAAGATGCTCTTGAAGCGACCAAATGACGATATGAACTTACAACTACTACTGCTACTACAGCGAATACTAATATTGCTACTAAGATAACCACTACTTTGATGTCGGCCACTACAGCCACTAATACTAAAACTACTGCTACGACTACGACTGCTGTGACTAAAAATGTTGCTAAAACCAGTATTGACTTCAAAAATGTATGACTGTGACTACTTGTAACTGCAACTACTTCTAACAACGACTACTTGTGACTGTGCGTGATTGTGATTGTTACTGTGGCAGTAACTATTTTTAACTACGAATAAATGTGACTGCTCTTGCTTGCAACTGCAATCACTGCAACTACTAATAGCACCACTTCTACTATTATGACCACTCTGTTTGCAGTCACTACCACTCCTACCACAACTACTACTGCTAGTACCATTACTGCTACTGTGACAACTTGTAACTGTGACTGTGACATTTGGCAGTGGCAAACCTTTGCGGGTGCGATAAGTTGCGACTAGGGTTTTGACTATTAGTGACTATACATACTTGTGACTATCATTAACTGTGACTGAAATAATATTTGACTGCTACTGGAACTCCAACTACTAGTGACTGCGACTCTTTGTGACTCCGAATACTTGCCAGTGCAAACACAAGTGAAACTACTTCAGTAGCTAAAAATACTACGACCATTATCCCTACTGCTACTATTAATACTGCTGAAATTGCTACTGCTAGTACTATAACTGCCAGTTCTACTGTCATAAAATCCCTTAAAGATACTGCTACTACTACATTTGTATATTCAACAGCCTGCAAATACTTGAGACAACGACTACTAGTGACTGCACCAATTTGCAACTTCTACTAATTCTGAATAAAATCTTTCTTCTACTAATTCTGAATTTCCCTTGAATCTTTCTTTATGACAGCCTCCCGTCCCATTGGGGGGGTAATCTGCTTCTAATTTGGTCTTTGAAGGCTAACCCAACAAGGAAAATTTTGGGAAATCTGTCATCCTTCCTCCATAGAACTTCTCCTAGCTAATTCAGCCTTATTCTCATTCCAGGGTTAGAAAGAAGGACTGACTTATATTTTTCTGGCAGCGTATTTTTTTTTAGATATACACAACCAGTTTTATACCCAATGCGATCCGCAGGCAATTTTCCTGAAAACCATCTAGCAAACCTTCTTCCGTTATTTGGAGGACCTGGGCTTCCCAACCATACTTGGCCGCTGTCATCGTTTTATCTTCCAATTTTTTAATCTTGGTGCGCTGACTTAACTTCATTTTCTTTCAAAAACTTTTAAATGCCAAAAAACACCATGGGTAACTAAGTAAGTGAAGCTATCCACTTGCTCAAACTTCTTGCTATCCAGTATCACCTCTTCACCTTTCACGTATTCCTAGTTCTAGCCCTAACTGCTGTAGATAAAATCTTAAGAGAGGAACAGATTTGTTTTGCAAAGAGGAGAGTATGAGTAGACCAAGATTTAACTTTTAGTTTTTCTTATATTGAACTTCTTTTATTAGTTTTTTTCATACAAATTTTAATATTTAAGCAGTGTCTGAATCATCAGACCCATTTGTTACTTACTTCTTTCCTTTGGTCCAATATTTGTCTGGAATGTCAGATAGTAAATTGAAGTAATTAACCTTATCTATATTTTTGCGGCTAAGGTGGAAAATGAGGCTAGTAGCTGGTTTATAATTGATTCAAAGAGTTAAGCAGGTTACATTTCATCCCAGTCTATACGCATCATTTTGAAAGACTTAGTTCTAACGACCATAACAAAGATTAATTGAGAGCACAGAGTCAAACGGCATGGTCGCTTAAACTTGTTCAGAGTTCAGGGTACAAGAACAGGTTTGAAAATTAATATTAAAAAGACCAAGTCACTTAGACTAGGAATATTAAAAGGTAAAGAGATGATGTTAGATAACGAAAAGATCAATGGAGTGTATAGCTTCATTTATTTGGTTACCATCAGAGGCAGTGTTACAGCATTACCTATAGTGAAGAGCATTACCTATAAGTCTTCAATATTTTATTACTTTTTTTAGAAGCACGTCGTATGGAAGAAGTAGTCGTATAAACTTTAGAGGAGGCTCTTTCACTTGAAAATTGGAAGCTCTTAGTGCTCTTTTTAAAAGTCAAAAGTGATATTGGGGGAAGGGGGGGGGGGTTAACCAGCCCTTCAAACCTCCTTTCCGCCAAACGCTCCTGATAAAAATTTTGAAAAAAGTCAGAAGGTCAAATTACCATACTCCTGGGTTCTGCAGCCCCTCCCCGCTCATTCCCTGAAGCAGTAGTTCTAAGCTATGCAAGTTGTTCATTCTTAAGATATTAGGTTCTTATGGAAGGGGCTGTCGTTTAAACTTCTGAGTGGCTCATTTAATTGAAAAACAGAGGGTCTGGTGCCTTTTTAAGAGTCGAAAGTCACCTCAAAGGGCAACCAGCCCCCTTTCCCACACAAGCCATTTTTTCTAAATACATCCAATCAAAATTTTAAGATAGCCGTTTTGTTGAAGTTAATCCAAAAGACAATTACGTATGCCTCCGGGGTTGCCCTCAGCTCTCAAGGCAAGGGCCTTAAGCAATGGAATTTCAATAAGGTTTGCAATTGATCGGGACAATAGCCTTTTGTTAACATATAGCCTACAGTTTTATTAAAGGTGTTGATAATAATAGCTTCGGACGAGGCTCATTGAAGTTGAAACCAAAAGTTCTAGGTCTCTTTTTAAGATGCAAAAGTACTCGGAGTCCAAAGAGTCAAGGGTCAAAAGTGCCAGCCCCCATGCGTTTTTTTTTTCCTGATGCTTCCGATCAAATTTTTGCGGTAGCCGTTTCGAATGCCAAATGACTCTGCTTCCAGGTTAGATACCCCCCTTAGCCCCCAGGGCTAGGGCTTTAGATTATGTACGCTCTTCATTGTTAATATATAAGGCTTTTACAGAAGGGGTGATCGTAAAAACTATAGAAGAGGCTCATCTGATTGGAAATAAGAAATTCTGGTTCCCTTTCTAAGTGTAAAAAGTGATCAGGAAGCGACCATCCTCCCCTTAGAACCCAAATCTTCAAACATATATGATCAAAGTTTTGAAAAAGCCATTTTTTTCATAAGGTTCAAATGGAAAATAACTGTACCTCTGGGGTTAACAAAACCTCCAGCATCCTTTGATAGTTATGAAAGTTTCCTCTTGTTAACATATAAGGTTTGTATGGAATAGGTTGTTGCAGAAACTTTAGAGGAAGCTCATTCAATTTAAAATTGAAAGTTCTATTTCTCTTATTCAGAGCACCGAGGGATCAAATTAAAAACAAACCTCCTCTATGTTGAGGTATGTTGTGGAAATATAGAATAGGGATTGGAGGGTGACCATCCCCTTCTGTTTCGTTCCCTTTTTAGGTCCCTCCTCTGCTCAACACAGATCTAAATTTTGGAATTGTAATTTTGTTCAAACTAGTCTAAAGTTCTAATAGCTGTTCCTCCAGGGATGTCACTATTCTATAGCCCCAGGGTAACAATAGTAAATTATATAATTTACCATTTATTTACATGTAGAATTTATCATTAAGAAAGGGGAAAATATTTGATTTTGGGTTTATCGAAAAAGGCTAACGAAATAAAGGTGAAACTTTGAACAACATTGATGGTCATGTTATACTAAATCAAAAGATAAGTGTCTCCTGTTTTATCAAACTGGAAGATCAGCAAAATTTTAGGATCAACTATTACTACTACCACTACTACTACTACCACTATTACTACTACTACTATTACTACTGCTACTACTACTACAAGAATAACTACTACTAATACTACTACTACTACTAATACTACTACTACTACTTCTACTAACAACTCACCGCAATGCCAAGCACCCTGAGGCCAACACAGCCACTTAAGCTCCTCCTCCATCCCAATCTATTCAAAGTCTGCCTCTTTACACACTCCCAGGAAGTTCCAATTTCCCTTAAATCTTTTTTAATAGCCTTTTCAATTTGCAATTGAATGAGCCCTTTTTGAAGATTTTCCAACAATACTTTCTATAAAAACCTTATATGCCCCCAGTGTTTAAATTACAACCCTTTCCCTGAGGGATGTGGGGGGACTGTCATCCTCAAAGACATAAGTTTTTGACCTTTAAACTACGTTGAACAAAATGGTTATCTCAAAATTTTGATTGGATGTGTTTGGGGAAAGGGTGGGCGTAAGAGTGGGGTTAGTTACCCTCCAATCACTTTTGACTATTAAAAAGGGCACTAGCCTTTTCAATTTCGAATCGAATGAGTCCTTTTTGAAGTTTCTACGACAACACTTTCTATAAGAATCTTGTATATCCCCAGGGCATAATTTACAACCCTTGCCCTAAGGGCTTTGGAGGAGTATTATCCTCATAGGTATAATTTCCAGATTTTTCAACTACGTTGAACGATATAGCTATCTCAAAATTTCTACTGGATGTGTTTGGGGAGTAGTAAGGCAATGCACAGTCCGGAACGTGATTGCGTAATATGCCTTACCAGGGGCCAGTGACCTATTACAATGAACCCTATATGGCTTGGCAGACATGTTATCTATTGTGATACTTATTTTTGTGTGTCAATCGATTAGAGAAACTTGGTGGTTAATCCAATATAATAACTTGATTAGTCGGTTTTTTAAAAAACTTGCCAAGCTATAATGTACTCAATTAAAAAAAAAAACCCGATATAATGTCCGTACACTGCATCCCAATTTTCATTATGTTTTAAGACATTGTTTATAGTACACCATATATTTTTAACTTTTGAAAAGAATGGATTTGTCAATTTTCAATGTGAGTACACTTTTCATTCTTTTATTTCCCAAAAAAAAAAATTAAAGAAAAACGTTTTACTAGTAAATTCAAATTTCAGAGGGACTTAGCCCCCCTCCCCTCCAACAATACAAAATCTTAAGAATATGACGAATATATTCGATAGAAACGTCAAAGCACGCTTTTTTATATTATGTAAATAAAATCTCTCCTCCAAAGGTATGTTTACAAGTTTTAATTGTTTTGAAAAAAATTTTTTTATCATTTGGAAAACAAGCTTTTTCCTAACATGATGTATTTTTCTGGTTTGAATGAAAAGCTTGCGTGTTACAAAGAGTGTGAGAGTTGTTTTTTTTTTTGGGGGGGGGGTTAAATTTCACTGGCTCTTGCTATAAACGGGGTTTGTCTAATTCCGATGTCACGGCGGATGACTTTGGGAATTAGCGTGGGAGGGGGCCTAGTTGCCCTCCATTTTTTTTTTTTTGGCTTACTTAAAAAGGACATTATAACTTTTAATTTCCGTTCGAATGAGCCTCCAAATAGGAGCTTTTAACTTCTATAGTAGGGTTCTCTGATGATGTGATTTTCATTAAAGTTCTATGAGTTTTAGAGGGTGTTTTCCCCCTTTTTAAAAAACAAGGCAAATTTTTCTCAGGCGCGTAACTTTTGACCGGTATAGCTAAACTTGATGAAACTGATATATTTGAAATCATCATCATAAGGATTCGCTCTTTACGCTAAAGTTTTTTATTGTTTAAAAAATAAAGTTTTGAGACAGGGTCAAACTTTAGCGTAAAGAGCGAGGCGTTGAGGAGGGGGGCAGTCCCTTTCATAACGGTAATAATTTCTGTTCGTTTAAGTTTTAATGTCGCTCCTTACTTTCAGTTTATAAAAAATATTTTTTTTTTACTTAATTCCTGATCGTTTTTTTAGCTAATGTAGCTTTTATTTGTATAAAAATTTTAATTTTCTTTTGCTAAATGGATCTCTTTACAAATTAACGTACGTAACTAACTTCTATATTCGTGTATTTTTCTTCTGGCAAAAAATACAAAGTTGCAGATTTTTGCAGATAAGAGCTTGAAACCTATGTAATAGAGTTTTCTGATACGCTGAATCTGACGGTGTGATTTTCATTAAAATTCATTCACTTGTAGGGGGTGTTTCCCCCTCTTTAAAAAAAAACAACAAAAGAATCGGGTAAATTTTTCTCAGGCTCGTAGCCTTTGATGAGTAATACTAAACTTAATAAAATTTATATATATTTAGAATCAGAATTAAAAGACCATTCTCTTTATAAATTTATTGACATAAAAATTCCGTTTTTAAGATTTTGGATTATTGTTGAACCGTGTCAAGTGTTTTTTTATTGTTTTTTTTTCTATTACGGATATTGTTATAATTGTATTAGGGGGAGGGTTATCCCCTTATTCGAAACCACACTCTTTAATTTAAAATTTTAAAAAAAAAAATTTTTATTCAAAACCCCCCTGAATCAGACAAGCTATTTAGATTTAGAATAGATAGCTCTTTTGAAAGCACTAAAAAAAAAAAATTGTAGCGTAAAGAGCGAGGTATTGACTTGGGAGAGAATCCCCTCACATACATTATAATTTATGTTCGTTTTTATTTAGCAGTATGAAATTAATAATAGGAGCACCTTAATGAGCAAAAAACAAGAGGAGGAGGAGGGCAAAACTTGACCTATTTATCATTTATACAAAAAAATGTAAAAAGGGGAGTTTTTTTTTTCATGCTAAATTTTGGCTTTTTTTCAAGTAATATTCCAATTTCATAAGAAACCAATCTTAAAAGAAAGCGAGACTTAGTGAGTCTGTAATAATGCAATACGAAAGGACCGAAAATATAAAAGATTATGGTCTAGGTATACATTAGCTGGTTCACACCGCAACCATCCAACCTATAGTGCCAGAGTCATATAACCACATTTTAAGCTCCGCGCACGCTAGAAGGAAGTTGAAAAGAGAATGGACTGCTTCTCATAATGCCTTAGCTCAGCATACTGAAGATCGTGAGCTTGACCCCCTTCATGTTTTGTCAAGGAGTTCAGATGGAGAAGCCCAGTCAGAATTTTTCAGTATATGTATAATTTTTTCTTTCCCTATTTTCAAATATAAGGTAAATTTTCTCAGGCACATAACTTTTGATGAGTAAAACTTAAATTTGTTTCTAAACTATTATAAAATAGTTCTATTTCTTTTTCTTTCATTAACCAAATTAGTAATATGTAATGGAATGCTTATAACACTGAAATAGCTCATCATACATTTATAAAAAACCTTACCATGTAACTTCTCGCTTCTAGCCTAGACGTTTTGTAATGCAATAATCCAATATTCCTTTAAACAAACTAACTATATGAAAACATACAATTCGCTATTTCACAGTTGACAATCATTCATAAACTGGCCCATGTTTTGCAGTAAGCTTTTGCGCACATCCGGTGCTTATCAAATCTCCCATCGTTACATCTGAATTTTAATCCGATCGATAGATATAATTTGAATTTTAATTGGGGTTCTTGTAACAGAACTTGTATTTCCGATAAGATATATTAACACATAGGAAGAAGGTTTTTAATAATCTCCAATTATGTCTTCACAGCGTTGTCAAGAAATATTATTTGAAGAAAACTCATTTCATTGAAACACTTAGGTGTTTTAGAGAAAGAATTTGAGGGTGTTCTATTTGAACATTGTTGTGAAATCCGCTATCCCAATTCGAAAGGGCTTCGATCCTCTTACCTCAAGGGGAGCTCCTGGTTCCCAACGGTCCTCCCAGGGGGGAGCTCTAAAAAGGACCATCCAACATTTTAATTGCACTTTATTTGTTGATATGGATGGAGTAAAAAAAAGTTCTTCTCTCTTACAATCATTTATTTAGCCCAGGTCAACTATGTCCATAACTTCAAACAAAACCGTTGCCAAAAGAAAGAGGAAAATTCGGATTGTTGAGAGAGTTATATCACCAACCGCCGACGTATGGGATTCGTGTCCATTATCCGAAGCTGAGGAGCAAGTGTTCATACAGCATAGCGCGTCAGTTGAACGATAGTCAAATTTCATTGAGAGTTATATTGAGGAGGGTCAAGCACTAGAATTGGACCCATATTTTGCATTTTTATTCTAAAAATTTTTGGAATAAAACCATTAGTTTTTTTTTTATCATTCTCTTGTTCTAACTTACCCTCTAAGAATAAGACTAAATTTTCCTGACTAAAACAATATATATTTTTTAACATGTTCAGTTATTATAATGAAAGACATATTGAAATATAAATTTTTTTTCTTCTTCTTTTAATTTTTCAGGTGGTGGTGGTGGTGGGACATTGACTATGAGAAATTGACACAGGTTATTAACTTTATAAGAATAGTGGTTATTTTACATAAAAAATAAAACTTTTTTTTTCTACAGATTAAAGATATAGCACCACCACCGACACCGTTGACTGATGAACCAAGTGTATTTACAGGACCAATTCTGTCACCACCAACGGAGTTCAGCGATCAACCTACACTAGTTCTAGAGGATATGGAGTGGCATAGGGGGTTCCTTAATGATGTTTTTGGGGAAATGGCTAGCCTAGATGACTTAAGCTGTGATATTGACATGCTTGAGGATCCGGAGTTGACAGATAGCTTTATGCGTGAACATTTAGGTGATGCTACTAGTGCATCTGAACCGGGTCCACATAATGAAATTCCATCACAGGACAATACAAGCTGGATTGCCCAGTAGTCCCTGGACACCTTTGAATAAATAAGAGGGGACTACTTCGAGCAACATCCATCAACAGTGACTGAACAGACTGTAAGTGGTGGTGTTAGTAAAGCGTCTCTATTTCCCGCCAATAAAAAGGTTAATTATCTATTTTGAATAAGTAATAATACAGAACTTTAACCCTACTGTCCGGATTTTTTTCTCTCCTGTTTTGCCGTGCATCACACGGTGTTGTGAAATAACGTTGTCATTGAACTCGTCAATTCTCTAGAATCACTGTGTATCATAAAACAATCTCTCGCAATTCTGTAACCAAATCGTTATCATCGTCGAGCACTTTTTGACCAACCACTATGAGGGTGTGGGGTTGGGGTTAGTTTAAAAGCATAAATGGCACTAAAAACATTTTTTTTAAATGAAAATGTAGGTGAGATTTATTCGAAATACTTGCACATAGAGATGTTGGCAATTCGTCCGAATTTATCAAAGGTTGGGGAGTTTTTTCTAAATTGGGCCATGCTGAGTCAAAGTACGTGGGAGAAGCGCACCGAGGGGGGGCGTAGGTCTGTTGCGTTGTGTATAGACTGTCTAACTGTTAATATATTTAGGTTTAAAAATAATTTTATTGTAAGAGGTGGAGCGGGAAATATTGGATTAAAATATCATTCAAATTTAGAGGGGTATAAGGGGATACAACAAATATATTTTGATACGAGGCTGCAGTGTTTCAAGTATGCATTTTTAATTTCAGCATACAGACCACTTCAAATAGCTCCATCTAAGAAAAAGTTGGATAAAATGGCAGTTAATGGTAGGGAGGGTTCAAAGGTCCCAAAAGTAGATTTTAATTGTTTAAATGGTCGATTTCCCGTGACACTAAAAGGAATAGATATTTTTGATCGGGCTAATGCACATTTAAAGATTGGTGTCACGGTGTTACAGTATGAACCGGAATTTGAAGAGGGTCAGCGTTCCGATAAGAAGAGTGTATTATTTCCAGTGCGGGCTCCTTCAATTGGATCAGTAGAAAATTGGGTGTGGCTTCTATACACCCCACCCACAGACTCCGATTCAATTGGTCATTTCAATCCGATTATGGATACTAGTAGGGTTCTAAGTGAGGGTAAACATCGACGGGGTGTATGCTATTACTGTCCAACATGCCTCTCGAGATTTCGCTCTGATTTAAAGTTAAAACATCACATGAAACACTGTAAACGTCATGGATACCAGGCTGTGGAGACGGTAAGCAGAGATAGAGCGATCTTACGTTTTAAAAATTTTCAAAACACGCTCCTACAGAGCAATAAGATCGCTTTGGACTGCGAGGCTAAGCTGACAGACGTGTGCGATCCGTCAAATTCAAATCATGTTAAAATACATGAAGCCATAGGGGTCTCTTACGCTCACGCGCAGCAAGATTGCAATAAGACCATGGAAGTGCTGGATGTAGTGGAGATGTTTAGTGACGGTGAAGACTACATGCGCTCGTAAATGGTCTGTCTAGTCTTAAGAGTGAACGGTGATATTTTATCCCTTCGCTACACAAACTAGCTTCCACTCATATGACCTTACGACATAGTGACTGTTAAAAATCGTAAAATGTGCTGATTTTGAAAAGGGGAATTTGATGAGGGTTTTGGAACTGGGGGGTGGAATACAATGATCGATCCTGATTATTTGTGGTAGGAACTTACAACGGGAGTGAGTAACTTTAGAGGGGTAGCACACCAGTCATGCAATTTAAACGTTAGACAACAATATTTCGTACCTGTTTTTATACACAATTCCAATTACGACTTAAAATTTGTTCTTCCAGCGTTGGCCCGCATTGCCAAGGGTGGAGTTGTAGATGACGCATGGATAGATGGCTCTTTTTCATATAATATCATACCCAAATCATCGGAGAAGCTACTGCTGCTAGAATTCATGTGGAAAACAGTTGACAAGGGTAACACGTGCCTGAATAAAATCCGTCTTTTAGACTCTTTCAGCTTCTTCCCCAAATCTCTAAGTCAATTGATTCAGGTGCAGAAAAGTGACAATTTTAATAGCTTCCCCCTCCTCAAACAGCGCTTCCCCGATGATGAAACGTATGATTTATTAACGTGTAAGGGTATATATCCATATGATTATTACAACTCTGGCTCGAGGTTAGATGAGGTGTCACTACCGCCCATTGAAGCTTTTTACAATTATCTTACGGAGAGTGAGTGCACCACTAGCGACTACGAATTTGCTAAGAGGGTTTGGGCAAAGGGCGGATGTAAAAATGGGTGGGATTACTGTAAACTTTACTTGGCCAGTGACGTACTCACTCTTCTGGATATTGTGTGCAAAAATACGGATAAAATCTATGGGGAATTTGGGTTGGATTTAGGTTATTATTTTTCCACTCCCCATTTGGTGATGGACTTGATACTTAAAATCAGCAAAGAAGAGATAGGTCTGATCGCCGATGTGGATCAGCATCTGTTTGTAGAGAGATCAAAGAGGGGTGGGTATGTTTTTCACGGGGATCGTATCATGAAAACTGATCCGAGTAGACAGCACACCGATGAAAAGTCGGACGCAGTTTTTTTGGATATGAATTCACTTTACCCATCGGCAATGTCTCACTACTGTTTGCCGTGTGGCAATTATAAATGGCTTAACAATCCGTGTGCTTCGAATTTCCCGACATTGCCAGTGTTGAGGAGAATGGGGCATAGGGATGGTTTTTTGAAATTGACGGTGAAATACCCATTGAACTCCATGACGCGGTAAAAGACTTTGTTTTTCCGTGCATAAATAGACAGGTGGGTAGGGACTCTCTGAGCCCCTACAATTTATCCTTAGTAGAGGACGGGAGTATGCACTGGGTACCTTCAAAACAAAAACTAATTGCCGATCTCAACCCGAAACAGAATATCGTTGTTCATCACGTGCTATTGAAATGGATGGTGGACAATGGTTTCAAGATCACAAAGATTCATAGAGCCCTCCAATTTGATCAAAAGCCTTAAATGAAAACGTTTATTGACGCCTTTGTCAGTAAGCATTCACAAGCGAAAATAAAGGTTGAAAAAGAAGTCTTTAAACTCATTTTGAACTCAGCTCTCGGTAAAATGTGCAAGAGCGTACGACACAGAAGTCGATGTGACATTGTAACCAACCCCAAAGATTGTGCTCGAATCATTGCGGATCCAAACTTCACATCGTTCACAATCATAGACTCTAATATGGTGCTCCTACATCGCAAGAAAAGAAACATTGTATTAAATAAAAATATTGCAGGCGGAAGTTAAATAACTGAAATATCCAAGAAACTCATGTTGTCATTTTATTATAATTTATGCAAGGTACAGTGGCCGATTGAGGGACAAGTTCAAGTGTATTACGGGGACACTGATTCACTCCTGTTAAAAGTCAAAACTGAAAATCTATTGAATGATTTGCAGAATGGCGATTACATTAGCTTAAGAATGGACTACAATAAATGGGATGAATCCCTTTACCCAGAGCTAGTGAAACGCCAGGCCCCAAATCAATTGTTAATGCTAAAATCTAAAACGGGTAGTGATTTGATATCCAGTGGTGTGTTTCCTGGACCGAAGGTATACTGTGTGGAAACGCACGGCAAGGATATCAAACAAGTTTGCAAGGGGGTACCTACACACTTTGTAAAAAATAATTTCGACATGAGTGTGTATAGAACATGTGTGGAACGTAGTTTAGTGCCAAGGGCGAAAGTCATGGCTATTCGCTATTTACAATTTAAAAACTACAAAGTTAGAGTCGACAAAGACACCCTGTCTACCATATCAGACAAAGTCTATGTAATTGAGGATGGTGTTACGTTACTAACACACGGTATTTATTTAATTTCATCTCTTTTTTATTGTACATATTAAATAAAACAACTCTGTCTAGAAAAATTAACTTAAATTCCCCCCCTAAAAAAAAGTATAAATTGGGTTGGAGGGTTTTTTGGGTAATTTTTTTTTTTTTAATTCTTTTTTTTTCTCACAAACAATCAATTTAGAATGTGTTTGTGTGTGTGCAAGGCAGTTCAATTTCCAGTATTTAATGTCAGCCCCGGCCCGGGCCCCCCGCCGTGGGCCCCTGGCCCCCGGGGCGTCCCGGCCCCCGGCCCCCGCCGGGCCCGCCCCCGGGGGGAGGGGGGGACCCAAAAATTTAAAATTTATTAAATAGAAGTGTATCATGTTATTTCACAAGTGTGCACATTAATCCAATAAATGTTGTACTTTTTTTATAAATAAAAAAAAAGTGTATTTATTTAAGTGTTTTTTTTTCTAGTGGTTATGTAAATGTTTTATTTTTTAATTGTAAATAAATTAAAAAAAAAGTGTATTTTTTTTTATTCATGTTTAATGTGCCTTTTTCAATGTTGTATTTTTTTTTTAAAAGTATTGTTACCTTTTTTATGTATTTAATAAAATAAAATATTATTCTTCTTCTTCTTCTAATTATTATTATTGAACGGAGTAGTAGTAGTAGGGACATTATTTATTCATTAGACAGCTCTACAGTTAGTTGTCCAGGTGAACTGTTGAAGGGAACGTGTATCAATTTAAAACACCATTCAGATCGTTTCTGTGTGGGCCGTCAATGTCGTGCAAAACAACACTCTTAACTAAAATAATTAAAAATTGCCATAAAATGTTTGTGGAAAAGCCGAAAAAAATCTACTATTGTTATAGTATTTGGTAGGAGTCATATGATAAAATAAATGCAATTGCTGCCACGACGGGGTTGGTGCAGATACAATTCATACAGGGACTTGATGTTTTCAACATTATTGAACAAAACTCATGGTTGATCATTGACGATCTGGCTGAATCTATTGAACAATGGTCCCAGGAAATGCTACAATTGTTCTTCGTTTGCTCTCATCATGAACAGATTTCCGTTACTCTGGTTCTACACAATCTCTTTCATCAGAGCAAATGTATGCGAACACTTGCATTGAACTGCATCAACTATATCATCTACAGAGTTTTTCGTGATTCTAGCTCGCTAATAACTCTCAATAAACAAATCTATCCAGGAGCCCCCAAATTTCTGCTCTCAGCATACAATCAGGCAACTAATAAACCCTACGGCTACATCCTATTGGATCTTAATCAAAATACACCCGAGGATCTGCGTGTAGTCACAGATATTTTTGACAATGAAATTACAGTATATCTCCCTGTGAACACTAAAAAGACCTATTAGTTGCTATGATGACACTGAAGAAACTACATGAAAATAGACATTTGTTTTCAGTTCTAAGCACTTCAAAACCTCCGCTCAGGAAAGCAATACTCAAAGACGGTATTTACAACGATTTCATTAATCTAATATCCGAACTTTGTTTAAATTTGACCGAGGGTAATGTTCAAGTGCCGGAAGTAGTTAAGCAACAGGCAAAGCACCATCGTTCCATTGTACGTACATGGGCCTCTAAGAAAAAGGAAAGAATTTCAGAAGGAAACGACTTCTTCAGGTGGGCGGTAGTTTTTTCACACTTTTACTGCCAATAATTGCAGGACTTCTAAACAGTTTTCTCTAAAGAGAGAGAATGGCAAAACCCTATAAATTGACTCCAATAGAACTCGCTCTCTCACCCGTCGAACACTTTGAGAACAATCTGAGTAAATTCCCTGACAATGAAAATATCGAGGATGATAAAAAACTGCTTTTAGTTCAAGACGCACTTCGCCGAGTGGACAAACACAAGTCCTATCGGTCGAAGCCCACTGCTGCTGCTGCTGCTGCTGATCCCAAAAAAGAACCATCGCCTCAGGATGCTGCTGCTGCTGGAACACAGTTAAAGAAGGAGGATTTGGATTCAATTTTATCGAAAATTGTAAATCTACTGCCCAACTAATATCGTTAACAAATTAAACGACTCCTAGCCTATCTCTTGGAAAGTGGTCAAGATCACATTCAAGTTGAGAGCAATGGGACAGGGATTATAATTCAGGACAATAGACATAATCTAATTGATTTAATCTATGATATGGCTACAAATCGTAAATGACTATTATCATTTGACACTCATCTATACAACTTTATAAATACATTAAACTTCCCCAAAAGTCTTATTGCCAATAGACAAATTCTAAAAAAATTAAATGAACATGCATCATCGTCATCATCAACAATCTTCTATCCATTTAATAAAAAGGAATCTTAAATTTCATTTAGTTCAGGATTATATTTAATTAAGTGTCTTTCTAATATGATTAAGTTATTTGTTTGGATTTTTGTTCTATGTGAATGTGGGCCTCTCGGCTATCTTTTAGCATGAATTTATATTTAATAATATTGATCTCTCTTTTTTTATATATATATTTATATTTATATTTGGATCCTGGGCTAGCTGCTACTTTCATATTATTGTTGTATTATTGTATCTTTGCCGTCGTAATTATCTTTGTATTGTAGCGTAAAATTTTTTATTGTATCTTTGTCTAGGCCTAGTTTTTCGAGCTTGTCTCCCCATGGGCCTATGTCAATTATATACATGTATATGTTAATAATAAAATGATTGAACTTGAACTTGAACAACAAGAACATTGACATAATTAAAAAATTAACTTGAAGAAGAATTTAAAACAATTTCAGAACATACCAGCACAACACTGAGAGCTGAACAAAAACCAAAACGCAACAAGTCAACGTCACCATCATCATCACCACCACCAACGGCCAGTACACACAAGGGTAGCAGACATTATACAAAGTATTTACGTTGAAAGTGGTTGAAGTTATGAAAGATGTTTATGAAAATATTGGTGATGCGGGGAGTTTAAGTTCCCCCACCACTCTTTCCAAAGTCACTGGTGTTCACACTAAAAGTGTACAAGACTATCTACAAAATGAATCAAGTTACACTCTGCATAGAAATCATAGACTTCGTGCCAATCAATATCGAAAAACTAAAGCCTTTTACCCATTGCATATAATGCAAGCAGATCTACTGACTCTATATGAGCTTCAAAGACGTCACAATACACCGTACAAGTACGTTCTACTTGCAATCAGTGTTTTTAGTTGTTATTCATATATATTTCCATTGCGATCAAAGAGTGGAGCTGAAGTTACTCAGGCCATAGAAGTCTGTCTTCACCGGAGCACAAATAAAAAAATTCCAATGAGACGCGGTAGTAACTGAGTCAACCCCCAGGTATCAAAAGTACCAGAAAAATATAGGATACATCTCTAACATAGCCCCATTTCGCTAGAGACCGAAAGGGTCAGACGATTGTTCAAAACTATACGAACTCCAACACCAAGATGTTTTACATTTAAAAATACATCGAATTTTATTCATGATCTAGATAAAATCATGTTGATTTATAATCAAAGAGCTCATCGATCATTGTCCAACTCTACGCCAACGGAAGTTCATAATTCTGATCATGATACAATTGACACCTGTATTAAGCAGTATTCAAATGAATAGTCGGCTGTCAAGAAGAAGAAAAATAAATTCAAGGTTGGTGATACTGTTCTAATTAATAGAACAACTAATGTTTTCGAAAAAGGAAATTATTTGTGGTCCACAGAACTTTTTAAAGTGTCAAAAATCATAGACAATAAGCACATAACTTATCAACTGCTTGATAACAAAGATGGAGAGATTCACGGTTGTTTATATGACTATGAACTACAAAAAGCCAAAAATGCTAGTGAAATATATCAAATTTAAAAGACATTAAAGACACGTACTCGCAGAGGTAAGAAACAGTTACTTGTTCGGTGGCTAGGATACAACTCTGATTTTGATTCTTGGATCGGTGTTGAAAATATTGACAATGCCCAATGATTTCTATGTGACTTTCATGTCCAATGTTTCCGATCCTCTCTACAATGAGTTGAATACGACAAGTGATTTTTGGACAAAACTCTCCCCTGCCATCAAATTTGACGGTGCATATGAAGTGGCTCTTGTCGACTGTATTCTCAAAAATACCTATGTCATCCTGAGAAAGGATCGTGTGTATGATATAAAATTTATACCATTCGATTGGACTATGAAAGGGGTGAACTATGTCGACTATGAGTGGGTTGAAGAACTTAAATCTAGTGACTATCCACATGTCATATTGAAATATATTGAATATGATAATATGAGGGATTTGTGTCATGCAATCAATAGAACAATCTCATATCGTCGGAATGGTATATTCCATTTTAATTATTAATTGGAACATGATAGGATTTACATTACCTCACCTCTAGACACTGAAATAATTATTCTCAATGATAATCTGACATATGTTCTTGGCTTTAAACAGAATATGATCAGTGGGAAAAATGCTGACACCATTTACGGGATGAATCAAGTTATTTTTGCTGATTATCCACCTGGTTTTGCCTCGGACTCTTGCATATTTCTCTATGCATCCTTTGTGGAAACATCGAGAGTCGGTAATTCAAATGTCCCCCTCCTACGTGTTCTTGAACGAAAAACAACTCATGAACTTGTTCATCACTATAATATAAAGCATCTTCAGTATGTTCTTGTAAATACTTCGTATTTGGAACTCTGTCAGTTAACACTAAGAAGTGAATTGGGTGAACTTCTAGCAATAACAAAAGGCTTGGCAGTGATTACATGTCATTTTCGACCCAGGGTCAACGACAGCACAATCACCTAAAATGAACGATACGAGAATTCCATTTGTCTGTCCCGATATCGATTGTTATGTTTGTGCTTTGTGTCCACGTCAAATAGGCAATGGATTGGACTACTACAAGGGGCGTACTACAATGTCTGGCTATGGTCTTGGTAGCTGGTTTGCTAGGCTATTTCGTTCTGCACTACCCCTTGCCAGAAAATATCTTGTACCTGCTGCATCAAATTTTGCTGCCTCCACACTAAAGGACTGGGGGTTGGGCAAGAATTTCAAGGAGAGTGCTAAGGAAAATATTAGATCTTCAGCAAGAGCCGTTGGTGAGCAACTAAAATCTCGACAAAATGGGGAGGGATTGAAAAGGATGCGTTCGCGTCATTCACTCATCAGTCTCCACCCAGGTAGGAAGCAATGGACATCAACAAATACTTTGAGGACTAAAACAAGGAACACCAATAAGCAGAAGAAGAAGAAAAAGAAAAAGATTGTTAGATCAAAGAAGGATTTCTTCTCTTAAGATGACTTATCTCCCCCACAAGGAATCATATCTATCAATCAATTCCTCATTGAATCTATTCAATGTAGAAAATGTTGATGTCAGTTTCAAGTATGGTTACTATGAACAATTTCACCCCCAAAAACTCCACTCGGACAATATTAACGTCCAAATATTTTCCAATGAAGACTATTTTATTGACTTGTCATCAATATTTATTGATTTAAATATTGTGGTGAAGAAAAAGTCAGATAATACAACTCCAAATGCAGGCGATGGTCTCTCCTATGAAAACTGTATTCTACACAACCTATTTAAACCAATTAATCTATTTATTAATGGAACATTGGTGAGCACTAGCAATAATTTATCAAACTATGCAAGCTACATACAATTTATGATGATGACACCAAAGGCTTACAAGGAGTTGAGAGGAAAATCATTAGGCTATGAATATCGGCCAGGTGTTGATACTGACGGTGAGTTGACTACTGCAGTGACCCAGGAGTAACATTTAGTTGGAAAATTAAATCATGAGATATTCAATATATCCCAATGGCTACCCCCCAATGTTAAGATTGACATAAAGTTACATATGGCCCCATCAAATTTAATTTTGAGAAAAACACTTCCTGCAGCACCCGATGCAAATGTTATTATCACATCGGCAATTCTCCACGTCCGAAAACAACAGGTTATGAGCTCTAATGCATTGGCAGTGGAAAAGCTAAGAGCCAATGGCAACAACATTAAACTTCTCGTTCCCCATACGATCACCAATCAACGTCACATTGTCACTGGCTCTCATAGCTATTGCGATTAATCATACATCAATGGAGAAATCTCTTAAACATTGGCTTTGGGCTTCGTGAAGAGTGGGAGTGCCGTTGGATCCTGGACTAAATCCCCCCACGATTTTCATTTTTTCAGTCTATCTTGCCTTGTGTGCAAAGTGACTGGTATTCCACTGTACACTCTATCATTTGACAACAAATCCTATAGAACTCTGTACGAGTTGACCATGCAATCTCTAGATCATGATTCTCAACTATTTGAAAATGGAATAACCAATTCAATGTTTTCAAAAAATCATGGGGTTATTGGTTTGGATTTGTCTGGCACACAGGATATGACCATAGTACGAACAGGGAATGTACGTTTAGAGTGTACATTTGCCAATGCTCTGACCGAGAGTATCACGTTAATATCACTGAGTCAAATTGAAACTTATTGGGATGTCACCCCTGACGGCATTGGTCTACTAAACCTAGCACCATGAACAGAAACCAAATCATCAACGTATTTAGTATGGATCCATACATGTCCCGGTACAAGTCCTATTGCATACCTTCGGACTTCATTGAAAAAATTCCAAGTGTTAACAACACCCTAATCATTGTTAATAGCAGTCCATCGACTTTGAAGACCGGTCATTGGCTATGCATCTTTCAAAGAGCGAAGGATATTTAATTTTTTGATCCTTTTTGCCTATCGTATAAATTCTACGCTCCATACATAAGTAGCTTTATTGAAAGCAGGGGGAAACCATTGATCAAAATCAAAGAAGTGTACAGGATTTAGCAACTAAGACATGTGGTTTTCATGCACTACTCTTTTTTATGTTCAGATGTCGTGGCTACACCTACAAGCAGTTCTCGACAGCTACGTTGACCTACCTCAATTGAATGACTTTCTAGTGGAGAATATACTTACAAGTTGATTTAATATTTATTTTAGTGCCGTAAGAATAAAATGTTCTAAAGATGTATGTGAAATTGTTTATTAATAAAAAAAATTATATACATGATAAAACGATTTTTCTACTCTTTAGATTTCATCCACTACTAGGTATTTGTCGACAACAACTAGTGCAGGTAGATTATCTTAATTCAAAGTGTACTGATCCGTATGTACCGAAATGTCAGGGTCACATTTTCTACAGTAGAGTGTGACTGAGCTCGTGTAATATCTCTTTATAGGGTAAAAGACGCTATTTTAATGAATTCTATGTAATTAGCCTGTTTGAATCGTTATATTTGAAGAAATTTCACGAATTATGCTCGCAAGTACTGAACCACATTCTGTCACAGACAAAAAAAAATCACTGGGCTTATAATCATAACAACAACTGTCTTCACAATGATGACGTAGAAACCATATTCTTTTGTTGTTCCAGCAGTTGAATCGTTGACCCGGTTCCTCCTCTCAGAACAATCTAAAACCACGACGATACCAATCTCGTAGCAATAAACTAAAATCACGGTTAGGATTCTTTCCAATCATACCGGGATATGTACTCTCCCACTGATTACATTTATCATAATGACAATTGGAGCATAGGTGGCCTCTAGGATGAGAGTCACACACCTCTTCAAGACAGGAATTACAACCTTTAATTTGTACAGCATATCCTCTATGCATTTTACACGGTTTGAAGAATCTACACTTTTCATCATACTCCTCAATCATTGTGTAATTCTCACATGATGATGACCAGCTGCCCAGTTAGTGCATACATAACGGACATGTAAGGAACATTTTGTCATGTGTTGACACTCTCACTACCACAATGAAACTGAGCTAGCAACAACAAAATTGTCTGAGAGAGAGAGAGAGGAGTAAATCTCCTTGAGCACCATCTTTCTCATGAAAATAGTCCTAAATTTCATAACTAATGTTTAAAAGCATATCCACAATATCATTTTGCCGTGTCGTGATCAATATATCAATAAATTGTGTAAATGCATTTGTACCACGATGTAGAAGCTTCATACAATAATCTAATGATGAAGAATCAGTTTTCATTATATCAACAAGCAGCACTCTAGAAAACTTCGTTCTTTGAGCATAAAACTCTAGAAAATCAACATCTAAAATCAAACGTTTTTACATATAAACTGCATTAACCATGATTTATTCTTTTTCGAATCAATCCATTTTTTTTAGAGTCTTAACTCTCTCAGAACCAACTTCAGACTAATCAGAATTTCTTTTTGTACTCTAGAAAATATACGCTAGTCTACTATAGAAAGAAAGAAAAATATCATTGATTTAGAAACATTTTTATTGAACAAAATTAAAAAAATAATAATAATATTCGCTGATACCTTTTGTTCTCATCAATATATTTCGATAGGACATCTAATGCTGACCGAAGTTTATCTATATGGAGAATATTCACTTTTCTATCAAAACATAGTTGGTCCTCCTGCTTAAACTTGCTTAATGATATCACATATCTCGCATATATAATTTCCCATTCAAGGCATAGTCTACAGCCAGTGGTTATTTCCACAGCTACATTGGGTACTCGTATATCGTTGCTGCTGCTACTGTCAGTTCCATCGTTAATCTCTTAAAATGTAAATTCAACTATTATTTTTTTTCTCCACTAATAACCTGTAAACTCAAGTATTTTCTCACTTAATTCAAATATCCAACTAATGAGAGATATAATGAAACTTACATAATTTGTCTAAATCATACAGCCAAACAAGTAAATGTGACCGCCACTCTCTCTAACCGACTGACCTCCAAGAAATGGGTGTTACCTCAGAAAACCCGTCTGGTAAGGTAAGTATCGTTCATTGTAATAGGTGACTGACCTTGGCAAGGCATATTACGCAATGACGTTCCGGACTGTGCATTGCCGTACTACTTTGGGGAAAGGATGGGGTTGAGAGGGGGGCTAGTTATCCTCCTATCACTTTCGACTATTAAAAAGGGCACTAACCCTTTCGATCTTCCAATCAATGAGCCCTTTTTTAAGTTTATACGACAAAGCATTCTATAAAAACCTTACATCCCCACAGGGCATTACTAACAACCCTTGCCCAGATTTTTTTTTGGGGGGGGGGGGGGCTGTCATCCTCACCCACACAATTTCTAGAACTGTCAGCTACGTTGAACAAAATGGCTATCTGAAAATTTTGATTGGATGTGATTGGAGAAATGGTGGGCGTGAGAGCGGAATTAATTGCCGTCCATGAAAAAATGCTCAAAAGAATTATAGAAGTCCCATAGCTTTTCCCATCACTTTCGACTGTTAAAAATGGCACTAGCCCTTTCAATTTCCAATTGAATGTTTCCGTTTAAAAGTTTCTATAATGTATTACAGGTAAATTACTTGGTAAAAAAAAATGTTTTCCTAATTTAGTAACTGAGATAAATGAACACTTGAACGAGGTCTAGACCTTATTGATCCATCCAATCACCTATCCTCACCGACACAATTTCTAGAACTTTCAGCTACGTTGAACAAAATGGTTATCTGAAAATTTTGATTGGATGTGATTGGGAAAATGGTGGGAGTGAGAGGGGAATTAATTGCCGTCCACGAAAAAATGCTCAAAGAATGATAGAATTCCCAGAACTTTTCCCATCACTTTCCACTGTTAAAAATGGCACTAGCCCTTTCAATTTCCAATTGAATGTTTCCTTTTTGAATTTTCTATAATGTATTACAGGTAAATTACTTGGTAATAAACAAAAAAAAAATGTTTTCCTAATTTAGTAACTGAGATAAATGAACACTTGAACAAGGTCCAGACCTTATTGATCCATCCAATCACCAGGGACTAAACAGTATATCCAACCCGATAATCCGAAAATAAAGTCCAAAATAGAGCAAAATCAGCACTAATAAGTATAAGTCATTGTCCTAAAACCAAGTCATAGCACCTTAAATCTACAACATTTTAATATTCCCAAGTAATCACCACATATCAGGTTTCCTCAGATGAAAACTCATTGCATATTTAGGTTTCGGTGCTTAAATTTCATTACCCAGGCAAAATGAGCGCGCCATGCCATAGAATATGGCATACCCCTATGTAGTGACACCCGTGGAATGCCTATGAACAAAAACAAAATACCCAAAATATTAAAATATACCCAAGAAAAATTTTTTCCAAGCTTTCTTAACCAACATTCACCTAGCACTAAATCAAACTAAACACATCCCAACTCTGAAAGAATATCCTTCAGCCAGTATAACTCCCCTTATTTGCATAACACTAACAGTCAACCAAAACCTCTTCACTTTCGCTCAATTTCTACGAATTAATTTCCAAATATCCTACGTTATTCTTTACCTGCATGTGTCGCAACAAACCCTAAACTCCAAAATTATACAGGGAAGAGAAAAAAGTATTCGTCCAATAGGTTACCTCAAAATATCCTTTAAAATATCTTGATAATTTTTATTATACTTATTTAAAAGTTGATTATATTAAAAACAAAGCTTTTTAAATTGCCAAGCAAGTCTATTGGCGGAAAAACCTCTTACGATTAGCTTATTGCTAAGTATTTGACAACTACTTTTAAAATCGACGTAATTGGTAAAAATACTTGCATATCTAAAAAGTTGGGAAAAATACGATGAATATGTTATATTCGAATGTATGTTACTTTTAGGAAATGGGAAATTAACTATTTCAAAATTAACTTTAAACTATTAAAAAGGGTACAAGCCCTTTCTAATTTCCAATCGAATGAGCCCTTTTTGAAGTTTCCACGACAATTATTTCGATACAAAGTGTCCTGGTCTAAAAGAAAAACCTAAAATAATACTTTGTGCGAATATCGTTCTTTACTTAGGCAGCGCTATTGCGCTGCCTATGATTAATTAAAAAAAAATATTTTCCCAAAACAAATTTTTCAAAAAAAAGTAAAGAACTCCATTAAACTAAAAATGAACAAAAATAGAATCAAATAATTTACCAAGCCTAAAACTACCACAAATCCATATCAATAAATAAATAAAACCCATAACGAACAGAAATAAAAATTAAAAACAGAGTCAAACTCAAAACGAACAGAAATTAATATGAGTAGGGTTCAAAACCCCTATGCTTTTTAAATAAAAGAATATAATTTTTATTTAGCTGAAAAATTCAAATAAATGTGCATTGTCAGTTTAGTATATATATGCTAATATTTATTCCTTAAAATCTTAATTAATTTTTTCTTTCTTAAAAGTTATAAAAGTGAAGCATTTAAAATAATTTTTTTGTAAAGTAAAAATTCTATTCTTGCTTTTAGAAAGCATATGGGTTTTGAACCCTACTCATATTTATTTCCGGTCGTTTCAAGTTTGACTCTGCCACTTATCACAGCTGCCTTCTGATGACTGTGGCTCATAAGAAAAGAGCAATAGAGCGTCTGATTCCCAATCCAATGAGCCTCCTCCAAAGTTTATAATACCATGCTTTCTTTAAAAAAAAAAACTTATGTGCCATCTCCAAAATGGTTATCTCCAAAATTTAGTGGAAGTTGTTGGGGAAAAGATGGGCTGGGGGGGTGTTTACCCTCTGATTACTTTCGACTAATAAAAAAGGCACTAGTCCCCTCAATTTCCAATCAATTGAGCCCTTCTTCAAGCTTCAACAAAAAAAATTTCTATAAGAACCTTATATGCCCCAAGGGCATAACTTACGACCTTTGTCCTGAGGGCTAAGGGGGGGGGGTCGCCCAAAAAGACATAATTTTCAGACCTTTCAACTACGTTGAACCAAATAGCCATATCAAAATGTTGATCGAAAATGTTTGGGGAAATGATGGAAGGGAATACGATTCTCCCTCTAATTACTTTTGACTATTAAAAAGGACAATCGGAAGAGCCCTATTTGAAGTTTTTACGACAACGCTTTCTATAAAAACCTTATATGCCGCCAGGGCAAAACTTACAACCTTAGCATTGAGGGCTGTGGAGGGATGTCATACTCAAAGACATAATTTCCGTGCCTTTCAACTACGTTCAATATAATGCCTAAATCAAAATGTTGATTGCAAGTTTTTGGGGGGCTAGTGCCCTTATTTATAGTCAAAAGTGATCAAAGGGGCCAATGCCCCTCCACACTCTGAATTCCCATTTTAATGAGGCTATTTTGAGCTTATGCGACAACACTTTTTATGAAAACCGTATATGTCCCCAGGGAATAACTTGCAGCTTTTGCCCTGGGGCTGTGGGGAGTTTGAAATCCCTAAATACCTAATTTCCAGAACTTTCAGCTAAGTTGAACAAAATATGCATCTCAAAATTTTGATTGGATGTGTTTGTGGAAATGGTGGGCGTGAGAGATCGGTTAGTTGCCCTCCTATCACTTTCGACTATTAAAAAGGGCACCAGCCCTTTCAATTACCAACAGAATTAGCCCTTTTTGAAGTTTCTGTAACAACGCTTTCTATTAATACCTTATATGCCCCCAGGGCATAACTTAAATTGGCTTACCCTGAGGACCCTAAGGGGGTTGTCATCCTCAAAGACCTAATTTCCAGTTCTTTCAATTACGTTGAACAAAATGGCTATCTCACAATTTTATTGGATGTATCTTTTGAAATGTTGGGCGTGAGAGAGGGGTTAGCTGACCTCCAATCACTTTGGACAATCAAAAAGATCACTAGCTGTTTCTAGTGCTATGGTACGACTGCCACCAGATATTGGCGCTAAATGGTGCTACAATACTTACTGGACGGGAAGTCTCACTGGCACCAAATATCATAATGGAATGCCCACAGTTACCACTACTGTTCCGTAAATATAGACTATGTTAATACCCTATTACGGTATACCCTGCTCCAGGCTATGATAACGTGATCGAATGGTCAAACGGCCAAACTCTAGGCCAAGGGTGCGCCCAACCTGGGCCACCACTAAAATCTCTAGCTATCTCCTTGGAGGTTAAATGGACCCCCCTGTAAATATAATAAATGACGGTATGTCTCGGAAACTCTTTTTCTACCGTATCTGGGTTCCTGGAAAAATAGTCTACACGGCTGTAGATAATAGCTTACTTGTATTCTTCCAAAAGAGCACAAAACGTATCTACTTCTCAATACAGACTCTCTAAAAAGACTAAACAAATAATACTTGAACACTTGAAAGGAGGAATGTTAGCATGGTTGGATCTATGCTTAGTGAAATAGGCCTATCATTAAATACTTTGAAATGTGAATATTTACTCTTCAACGCTGTTAATCCCCCTGCTACTCCCCTTGCTTGCAATACCTTTACGGTACCTAGGGTCCCTGTTATTAAATGGCTTGGTATTTCCATTTGTGAATCCGTAGGAAGCATCCGGCGTAAATTTATTTGTGATTCGAAGGATAAGCTTAAAGCTGGTTATGGGAAAATAGTTGCAAACCGTGGACGTTTTAATAGGCATGGTCTTGCTAAACTCTACTGTAGTTTCTGGGACCATGCGATTTTATCCGCTTCTGGGCTGTATCCGCTTTTTACGAAGCATGATCTGAAACAAATGAAGGTTAATTATTTTAGATACTGTAAGTTCCTATTATATTTGCCGCGTGCTGTGCGCAATAGGCGCCTTGTTGGTCGTTATGGTGCAACAGCAATTCTGTCCTCGCTTGAAACGGTGCAAGCAAAGATCAGTCAGGATGCTAGTTTTCGGTTGGGCCCACATCACAGTCTTATCCGTTTTTTTATTATTGATTATATTTGTGGTTAGATTGTCGCTGTTCTTTTTCTTTTTTTTTGTGTTTGTATTGCTCCACTATTTTACATTTATTGTACAGTGGGTTAAAAATAAAATAATAATAATAATAATAATAATTAAAGAATCTTAACACTTGGGGTGTGGCTCAGTGTGACGTGGGCCACTCCAATGTATCAAGTCCCTCAATTGAATTTGCCCTATACACATTTTAGAATCAATAGATTAAGATCTAGAAAGCCCATGTGGTGACTCATACTGAATTAAAATTCAGTCAATTTATTTTCTCTTGTAAAATGGTTTTCTTGACGACGAGAGTTTAAATTACGATTGAAAATTATCTTATAGGCAAATGCAATTAAAGGAAATAAAACAGGTCATTTATCTGAAAAGAAAAAGATCAAGGGGTGGAACCCCAACACTATCCCTTTAATTTTCAATCGAATGAACCCTTTTTGAAGTTTCTTTGACAACACTGTTTATAAGAACCTTAAATGCCTCCCGGGCATAACTTACAACCCTTGCCCTGAGGTGTATTGGGGCAGGAAGGGGGATTTTCGTTGAAACAAAACACGGGAGACAGCGTCGAAGGGGTGAATATTGACCAGGGAAAAGCGGAGTTGTTTGAGGCTTATAAAGGGCATTGTTAGCGAAAGGCAATGAAATTTTTGCTCTCCTTTCCTTAAGGGTGTCAAGATTAGCTCTCCAAAGAAGGGAAATATAAGGTACTTTACCCTCATTGAAGATAATTCTTAAGCAACTTTTTTTTACTGCATCTATTCTTTCCGACAATTCAATTGAGATGCCATAATTAACACAAGAATTTTTTTTATGTGTCTAATGGTATCAAAATTCCGTTTTTTAGAGTTTCGGTTACTATTGCACCGGGTCGCTCCTTACGTACAGTTCGTAACCACGATCTGTTTGATACGAAACCAGCTACTAACCTAATTTCCTACTTTCACTTTAGTAGTCGTTTTCTCGTACACAGTACTAATAACTTTAATGTATTTAGGACCAACTGAGGGTATTAAAGTTGGAACTTTCAGAACATGTTTAGAAAGATGTTGAAAAGTATTTTGAGCCCCTTCACAAGCCCTTTATAATTACCCTCCATTTAAATGTATTTGATCAAAATTTTAAAAGAGAAATCACCTTCAAAATACTCAAAGTTTAAACAATTAGACTATGGTAATAAAATAAACCCCCCAAGGTTTGGGTCAAATAAAAAGCACAATAAAACACACTTTGTGTGTGCTAGTTGTCTGAAAGATATCATAAATATCTAAGGAACAGCCAAGGGTATTAAGTTAGAAATTTTAAAGGGTGTTAAGGGTTTGCTGAGGAGTTATCAAAAAGGAAACAGCACCCTTTACCCTTTTTAGATTCTCCATTTCCTCATCTCAGTTCAAAATTTTGAAAATGTGATTTTGTTCAACACGTTCAAAAGTTCTAGCAGTGATGCAATACCCCACAGTTCCCAGGGTAAGGATTGTAAATTATGTAATTTGCCATTGTTTACAACTATAATATTTCATTAGGTAAAGAGGAGATGTATATTCTAGGTGTGTTCAAATAAGCTAAGGGTACTGAGATGAAACTTCGGGAAAAATTGAGGGCATGTTAAACAAAATCTAAGGATATTACGCGCATTCTGTTTGTCAAAAAGCTGTATGTGTAATATCACAAGAACAACCGGGATCATTAATTTTAAACTTATAGAGTATGTTGAGGACTGAACTGAACTTTGAACTGAACTTTGACTTTATTTAATATAAATACATAAATAAAACACAACTCCAGGGACTGATCAATGATCCCTAGGGCCTAAATGTAGTCCCTGGAGAACTCGAATATTCATACAAATACTATCACTACTTACTGACTAGCAACAAAATTACAAACAAACCAACTTTGAAAAAAAAAAAAAGGCACTGTACACTACATAAAAGAGAGATTCCTCCTAAAAACTATTTATTTGTACTAGTAGAAAGAAGATGTTTCGTATAATTATATTTAAATGACGGAACTGAAACAGAATCTTTTATTTCCAGCGGAATACTGTTCCATAATTTTACTCCAACGTATTTGATAGAAAAAGCTGCTCTTTGCGTGTGACAAATATCCGGGATAAGAGAAAAATGTGTAGATGACGACTTTGGATAAGCATGATTATATGACGAGGAATGGACAATTTGTGTTAGTCCTGAGGGTTCTATATTATTCAAGTATTTTTACATGAAAATAGCAGTTTGTAGCTGGCAAATTTGTCTCACTTTTAGCGGGTGAGATTTAAGAAACACTTCTTTAGCATTAAGTTTATCGAAACAAATCAACTTTGCAGCTTTATTTTGTAAGATTTGAATTCTCTTTAAGTTACAAGAAAAAGAATTAGTCCAAACGTAAAAACTGTAATGCATATAAGGATAAACAAGAGTAAAATAAAGGGTTCGCAAAACTTTTTGCGGAAGGAAATTTTTAAGTCTATGAAAAATCCCAGCTCCTCTTGCAATTTTAATAGAATAATTCAATTTTTGCAATTTTTATGAATTTTACAATTTTTATGAATTTTTATAGAATAATATAGAATAATAGAATTTTTTATACAATAATTCATCAATGATTACCCCTAAATATTTAAATTTTGAAACCCTATATATTAGATGTCCATCAGCTGTTAAAGATAGTTCAGTGTTTACATTTTTAATAGTAGAAAAATGTTCATTCCATGACAATAATTCATCAATGATTACGCCTAAATATTTAAATTTTGAAACCCTATATATTAATTTCCCATCAGCTGTTAAAGATAGTTCACTGTTTACCTTTTTAATAGTAGAAAAAATCATGTAATTTGTTTTTTTAATATTAATCAATAAACGATTACTCCTTATATATTTTATTAGATCATTCAACGCGCTCTCCATGGTCTTAAAAAGGGTTTCAACACTTAAAGCTCGGAATAATAAAGCTGTTTCATCTGCGAAGGATGTTATCCAACGATCTTTCATACAAATTTCTATATCTCCAATTAAAGTGAGGTAAAAGAGAATCCCTAAAGTTAGCCCCAGTTAAATTCCGCAAGTTATCGGGTGCTTTTCTGATGTTTTTGGTCCAACTATAACGACCTGTGACCTATATGATAGATATGACTCAATCCAACTAACAATCCACGGTGGAAATTTATAATGCTTTAACTTTCTAACTAAAAGATTATGGTTTACTGTATCAAATGCTTTCGACAGGTCAATAAATAAAGCTGAGGCATAAAAACCCGTATCTAGAAAATCTTTCACTTTACAAATAAAATGGGTAATCGCGTGATCCGTCGAATGCCCTTTCCGAAATCCATATTGGCTAGGTGGTATTATTTCATTTTCCTCCGCAAATTTACTTATTTTATCATGTGATGTTTTTTCAAAAATCTTCGAAATAACTGGTAAAATTGAAATAGGGCGGTAATTATTTATCTCTTCCTTATTTCCATACTTATAAAAAGTTATAATACGGCTTTTCTTTAGACCCTTTGGAACAATTCCCTTTTGAAAAGACAAACTGATTAAAAAAATCTAAATACGATATATTACAGGCAAAACATGTTTTAAAACCCGTTTTAACATGTGATAAATTCCAGGATCTTCTGATAGTCCCAAAGAATTCACTATCTTCTCCAAATCCTTTGTGACAACCGGTTCAAAAACGAAAAATGCTTCCATCATTATCAAAATTTGAAGAAATTTTACTTCCGTCTTCTATGTCAATATCATTATCAAATAGTGATGAAATATTTTAACCAATTTAAGCAACATAATTGCAGAAACTATCAGCAATATATCGATAATATCCTATTATTTCACAATTCAGGTTATCTATTTCCTTAGAGGTCTCTATATCTTTATGTTTATTTGGCCTTAAAATTCGATTAATAATTTTCCATGTTGAAGATACATCATTCTTTGCTAGTTCAAAGGCATTAAAAAAATAATTCTTCTTAGCATATCGTTTTTTCTAATTAACAACATTTCGATAACTAACATAAATATCTCGATTTTCATTCGACGGTTTCTTCAACATTCTACTATAAAGCTTGTTTCTTAATTGTATCATGTTTTGTAATTCCTTTGTTAACCACGGAGGTTTAAAATTCTTTCTCGATCTATTCTCATGTGGTTCTTCAATCTTACAACACTTGTGCATTGCTTCACGAATTTTATCAAAAAACAAAACATAACCTACTTCAGGGTCATTCTGACTCAAAAAATCGCTCCATTTTAGTTTTCTTAAATGATCTTTTAATTTATTTAAATATGGTTAATTGAAAACAAATATTTTCTCTTCAATTTTATGCTGGTCATTTGGATATGATGATAAATCGCTAAACGAAACTGTTACAAATGCAAGGAGATGATCCGAACCTGGCGCAATTAGCACATATGATGATTTCAGCCGGTCACAAATATCTTCACCAATTAATATGTTATCAATAAGTGTGGCTGTGCGTTCTGTGATTCGTGTGGGGATGCTAATCGACGGGAAAAAACTAAATGATAGCATAGTGGTTAAAAATTCTGCATTCATATTATTTTCTAGCTCTAATAAACTATGGTTGAAATCTTCCATTAGCATACACGACTTTTTAAACGACGCAAAATTCTGACAAAGATTATCAAAATGCTGAGACGTTTCCGTGGGGTTAGAACTAGGTGTCCTGTAAATAAATGCGGTCAAAATTTTAACATGATACTTTTTTACTTTAACAACAAAAGACTCAAACCGACCTTCAACCCAGACACCTAAAGTATCTTCTACAGTTACAGAAATAGCATTCCGCACGTAAATTCCTAATCCACCTTTCCGCATCTGCGTTCTATTTTTATGATAAAAAGAATAACCTCCTAGTGAATACAAACTTAAAGACGAAATTTCGCTCAAGAAAGTCTCAGTTAGTGATATTACATCAAAACAATGATTACTTTCATTAACTGTGGTAAGTAGTGTATCAAACGCAGTTTCAAGCCCCTGACAATTATACGTGGCTACGATAAAATCACTCGATGACTTAATTTGCCTCAGATCACAAGGATCAATATACTTAGATACCGGAAGATTCAGATCTGACCTCACTTTTTCATTCCCACCATCACGTTCACAAAGGCCTCGTTCACATACATTAGCTAAATTAAAGTAATTTCCTGCAAGATCAGATAGTCAACTAGTCAGCAGAGACATCTTGAAACAAAAAGTTCACCTTACTGTCACCAAAGCAGTTTAGTCACTCTCTTGTCTGTTAGCCAGAACCCTGGCTTCTTGAAGACGGCTCAGCAATACAACTTCTGATAGGTCCTTAATTCTAACTACTTGATCGCCAGACTTTGCAAGGATACGGCCCTGCACTGACCAAGCATTTCTCATACCCACTACATCCCTAGCAGCATTTAGAACTTCCTGTCTAGGACGAGTAAGGCTTTCACTTACGAAACATTTCGATCCTTTCTGCTTGCTCCGATTTTTCAATACTTCTCTTGCAATTGTTGGGCTTTTAAATCCGACTTCAACTGGGGGGGGGGTCTTCTACTACTGGGCTTTCCCAAAATATTAACATCCACAATGTCAGACTCGGACACCAATTGTAGACCTAGTTTGTTTGTTATTAAGTCTAACACATTATTTATGGGATGCCTTGTTGTTTCATTCAGACCAGGTAGGTGGTAAGTAACTACGTAGGAAGACTTACTAGCTTGTTGCATTTCATCGAAGTCATACTGCAGGTTTGACAATGCTTGTGCAAAGAAATCGACTTTAGACTCCAGCGTTCCGATAAGGTCCACTAATTTTTCGTGGCTACTTTTAAGTTCCAACATAACGGATGAATAAAGAGTTTGTTTTATTTTCGCAAGATCATACTTTGAGAGTTTGACGTTACCAAGCTCCTTTACAATATTTTTCTTAATAACATCACTAATTGAGCCATTGACCTGCGAAATCTCCGCTCTGAGTTCACAAATCTCAGGCCGTACTTCCTTCTCAATTCCAAGGCTAGCAGCAATTTCCATGTAAGAGTTTGGATTTTTATTCAGGTCAGCCATTACTTTTTTGATGGATGCATGTTTACTAGCACCGCATGCCTGTTTGTTAGTTTCAAATTTCATCATATTTTCACTTGTAACAGTTGCTGTTTTACGATCCCCGTACTTGAACACTAGAAATTTCTTCCCGGGACTAAGAACACTAAGTATCCTTATTGGCCACCATGGAAATCCAGGTAACCGAGCGAAAGCCAGATCTCCCGATTTCATTTTTTCTTTCCTTGTTCCCCCTTCTTTCTTCTTTTCCTCTTCCCTTCCTTCTCTTTTCTTTCACTACAATCGTTATTATTGCCAAACTGGCATACCGCACTTGGATATCGTATGAAATTATCTCAATTTAAGAAAGCCAAAAGATCAATAAAAGGAGAAGTTAAAAAGTGGTTATAGGACACCAGTCTCCCCCCTGTCCAATTATAAGCTGCCCTCCTTCCAAAGATATCTGACAGAAATTCGGAAAAGCCATCTTGATCAAAGTAGTTGAAAAGTCAAATAACTCTACCCCTTGCGTTGAGGCAGCCCCCAGTCAGCATCAGCGAAGTGCTGTAAGTTATGTGAGTTGTCTTGAAAATACTAAGGGTATTAATGCAAAAACTTGGGAAATGTTGAGCAGTTTGTTAAACTGAGTTAAAAAATACTGTCTGTATCCATGTTACAGGAAAGAAGTATTTGCAATATTTCAGGAATAGGCAAGGGTATTACCTTGAAATTTTTAGTGCAGCTAATATTGGTACTACTTTTGTGGCTGCAAATAAGACTGTTTGTGACTGCAACTCTGACTATTTGCAGCTGTGACAATTTACGACTGTAACTAAGTGTAACTGCTACTGCATCCACATGTGACTACTTGCAGGGAATTTTGAGGTGGATTTTGAACTTTTAAACTTTAATATTAAAAAAAAAATCACTTTGGTGATGAAATGGAGAATTTTGAAAATCTTGAAACTTTGGCAATTATAAACAAACACAAATTTATTAAAAAACTTCTGAAAAAGAAGTTCTTCAAAGAAAAGTAAAGTGACCTATTAAAATTCAGATGAGCAGGAATAAATTCCTATGATAATTTAAATTCAAATCACCAGATATTTCCTTTTTTTGTTATTTACGCTTTATCGAGTATTGAATTATATCACAGATTTTTTCTGTTGTGCTTACAAAACTAAAAATAACAATTAAAATTACAATGAAATAAAATATTCGCCTGCTGATCTCTCAGCAATTAATTTCATTATAAGATAAGATAACGTGTATTTCAAGCCAAAATATGGCTATGTACACAAACAACATACAAAATTAACGAATTACAACACTCGTCACAATAATAAAGAAGAAATAAAAACTACTCTCTTGTGTTTGCAAAAACTGATCAGGATATCTTCCCACTAGACAAATAAACTGTGACAACATACTTTTCACGGCATCAAGAAGTAGCAATCCATCATTTCCAAATAAATTTTCCGCTACCCCCAAAAGACCTCAACAACGACTCAGACAATGCTCCAAATTTTCCTACTCTTCTTGGAAAAGAGGGCAAGCAAACCTGCCGTCCAGGACACTTTTCCTCCTTTCAAAAACCTTCAATGTCAAATGAATCGGAAGGCAATTAGATCGTAGCTGCATCCAATAGGTAAGGTACTCGTATTTAGCTGGTAAATTTAACTTAAAATAAAATTCATGCCCATATACTATCACCTTTTTATAATATCTTAAATTTTCTGGATTCTTAATCTCCTCGCCCCATTTCTGTATTGCCTGGTGCTCTAGCACCCGCTTGATTTCCTTGTACAACTTTCCAAGCGAAAGAAAAACCTGTTTTATCCAGTACCTCCTTGACTTTCAAAGGTCAAGATTTTTTCCTTCGTAACTGAAGTAATTAATCATATGCAGCTTTCAATTAGTCTATTACTGGGTAGCTTTACAACCCTTAGCCAAAATTTTATCATTTGGACCATTCTATAACTTTTAAGAGACTCCAGTCCAATGTCTCCTTAAACAATGTGAGTATGGGTCATTCTATGCAGCCCCTACAATCTCTTAAAATAACCTAGCTGAACACTTTCTAACTGGCAGCGTTCTCATGTCCTCAAATCTCTGCTCCGTAATAGAGAATCGGCATTATCTTAGATAAAAAAAAACCTCTTATGTATGCAAAAACAAATTCTTTATTCCACTAATTTTATTCCGTAAAAGTGAAAATGTTGCAGCTCTTCCCCTATTAAACAATTTTTTTAATGTAGCAGCTCCATCCACCATTACTTTGGAAAATAAAATCAAGTTACTTTATTTTTTCAACTATTTCCATTTGTTGTCCTCCAAATACAAATATATTTTCTATTTTTTCTTTTCTTTTACTAAAAATAACCACTTTAAATTTCAAAATGTTAAGCTGTGATTTTTTCATTTGTGAATATTCCTCAAGTAAATCAAGTAATATCTGCAGCTCCCTTGCCGACTTCGCCACCAATGCAGTGTCATCCGCAAATAATAACACCAAAAAACTAGTTTTTCCAAGACACACCTTTGGAGCCCACTTTTTTTCCGCAAACTCCATCATATCATAAAAAAACAAACTGAACAGTCTCTTGGACATGGTGCTGCCCTGCTTCACTCCTTTCTTAACGTCAAACAGCCTAGAAAGTCCCGAACCTATGACCCTGACCATAGCTTTAGTCCCAGAATACATACTAATAAATAAACAAATAAAGCTGAAAGGTAGACCTACATATTTTAAACACTTTTTAAGCAGAGATCCATCTACGTTGTCGAATGCCTTTCTTAAGTCTAGAAAAGCAACATACAGATTATTTCCACCTGATCCATACTTCTCTACCAATGCACTTAACATAAATGCTCTATCCGATGTGCTATACCCTTTCCTCAAACCCCCCTGCTCCATTTTAATTACCCCATAACCATCCAATCATTCATTCAACTGATTATTCAAAATCTTTCTAAAATTTGACTAAGTGCAGGCGCTAATGCTATCAACCTGTAGCTATCAAGATCACCAGGACTATCTTTCTTAAATAGAGGTACCATAATCGAAATAGAGATTACATTTCTCCATAGAGAAAGCCATATACCCCTACTTATAATTCTATTAAAAATATTGACTAAAACTAGCAAAAAAACACCAAGCAACCTCTTTAACAAAACTGCTAGTATACGATTCATTCCTAGCCCTGATCCTCCCTTCCTCTTCTTAACTACTTTCCTAACTCCTTCTGAGGTTACATCCCTCACTAACTCATCCGCAGTTTCCGAAGGAAGAAAATGCAAAACTAGGCCAAGAAGCAGCTTCAGGAATTTGTAATTGGCCTTTTCCTTGTCTGTTTTCTTGTCTTATTCCTGACCAAAATTGCTTTGTATTCCTTACCACAAAGCCCTTCTCTATCTCTTTCTGTTCCATTCTAATTTTTTCGCGTTTTTTTCTCCATTTTAGCCTATTATATTCCCTTCTCCTTTCCTTAAACCGTAAAAACAAACTGTCTTTCATCCTCTACAGAGCAAGCATTCATTAAATCTAATAGCTCCTCCAACTTCTTTTTAAGAGAACTACATTCATCATCAAAATAAATAGTTTTACTTTTCATATTTGGTTTCTCTGACACACGAGTATACTCGTACATCACAAAACCTAAATCTTCCAAAACTTCATCTATATCTCTTGTTTCTTCATGCAGACTCTCAACTTTTTCAATTATTTCAGGCCTCAAAAACTCCTCTTTCATCAACTCCAGCTCCCCTTTACTCCGTTCACTCTTTAAAACTTCCATGAAAAACAAAGATCCTTTCTTACTCTACTAGTAGGCCTATCACCTTTCTTGTTCCTTGGAACTCCTCTTCCAAGGCAAAGCTTAATCTCAACTGGTAAGTGGTCGGGACCTACGACCCTAAGAACCTCAAGATTAACTGCAGGGCCACGAGCTCAATACCAACCAAAACATAATCAATTACACTAAGGTTTGTCCCCGACAGACAGGTAAACTTACTCTACTCCCCATCCTTCCCAAATCTTTCATTTCCAATCATTAATGCATTATCTGAACACATTTCCGGAGGCCTTTTAGCCCAACAATTAATCCTTTTTTAAATATCTTTGCTCCTTCTAGATGTCTTATAAATATCAAGTATCAGGTCCGGTGTATCAATAAATGAAACTTGACTAATTACCTTACATATTCCGGTATAAGAATTTAAAGTCCCCCACCACCAAAAAATCATCATTACCAAAACCAAATCACAATCGCTTAAGCTCCACCTCTAGTAAATCCCATGTAACTTCTACTACACACGAAGTATTCTGGGGGGGGCAATATACACTGCACCTAAAATTAAACTTCTACTACTAACTAGATGAATCCGAACCAATATAATATTCTTTGATAAACTAAAAATTCAAGAATGTTTACGGAAACGACCTTGCTTCATTAACAACAAAATACCTCCATAATATCTCATATTCTTTGCTGGTTTACGCGTAACTTTTTCTATCCAGTATCCTTCAAAGTAAGGCTCTGTATCTTCACTTTGCCACGACTCCACAAGAGCAATAATATCAGCACCACCTAGGTCCTTCAGTACTTGTTCGACCTTATTTCTCACACCCTGGACTTTCTATATGATAACTCGCACCGGGTTAACATAGCTATACTGTCCCTAATCACTTAGAACAAGCTGGTCATGTGTCGGCAGGACAAAGGGCATTTCTGGCTCATCGGGTAAGTATGAAAATCTATAATAACCTTTGATGATGCAGCTCTGGTGCTCCTCAACTGACCTCTGAAGTTAGCTCTTCTGCCACCAGATCTGGAGTCCTTTCTTCCAATATTACGGGAATTAATACCATTCTGATCGTCTGGGCTTGTGACTTCCCAGGCCTTTTGCTTTTCAGTATTCTTCACAACTATCGGAGATTTCCAGATGGGAAGTGGAGCACTCGTTGAGAATGTGGTTTCGGATCACGTATATTAAATTTGACTCGCTATCGCTCACCTTCGACTCACCGTCTCACTATGACTCTCAGTCTGACTATCACTCTCAGAGCTTTCAGACACCGCTCTACCAGGGTCGGGAACGTCCATTTTTTCACTAGCCGGTTCACTAACTGGTTCAACTTCTCTTGTTTATGGTGTCCCGTTTCAAGGAGGCCCCTGTTTATTCACTTCACTGGATCTGGTGGTTTCTTCTTTAACGCATTCCGGAGGAAAGACAAACAAATACTCTGTCGTCAATATATAACTTTTCTCCCCTAAGCCTAGCTTGGTGGCATTTCGACAAAGCGTACTCTAGGACAGGTTAAACGTTTTTACGGGCTTCCCTTTGCGTGGCACTATAATCCGAGGCACCTGACAACTCATGCGTCTTCAAAAGGGTATTTGGCTACAGACTTGTCCCACAAAATTCAACAGATTTTAGCTGTAATAAAACTGGCCCCACACCCATTTTGAATACGTCTTTGACATCACAACGGCTCAGATTTAAGTCTGGTTTACACTTATTAAGAACCATAATAATTTCTTGCTTCAGCGTATATACACAGGACGAGGACTATCTTAATTACTTGGACTATCTGTCTTGGCTTTTCTCTGTCTACAATTAGCCATGTCTTGATGCAACCTATGCAACCTACTGCAAAATACTTGATAACTTCAATTCAGAATCAACGGAATTGGTCAAGGCCGAAGGCCTCAACTGAGTTGATTAAAATAAGATTAAAAATAATCTCATTGGTTAAAATAAGTGCTGATTAAAATAAAACTCAAAAGATGCTGTTTCCCCTAGAAGGCTTTGGGACCTTAGCCTTTCTATTGTTTTTGGCAATTTTTTTCCGTTTTAGATGATTGTTCCTTTTGAATCCAATTTATTTATTGCTAGTAGTCTCTGTCCACTTTAAAGTTCAATAACTACTTCACTTTATTTCTTTTCGGCTTTGGATTTATATTATATATATATATATATATATATATATATATATATATTTATATATATATATATATATATATATATATATATATATATATATATATATATATATATATATATATATATATATATATATATATATATATATATATATATATATATATATATATATATATATATATATATATATATATATATATATATATATATATATATATATATATATATATATATATATATATATATATATATATATATATATATATATATATATATATGTATTTTCTTCCTCAAACTCCTTCTTATAAATAGAGTTTTATATAGATTAAAAAACAAATGAGCATCACTTCTGATCATTTCGTCGGAAAAAAGCCTCTACATTTTAGTAGACGAAGGCTTAAAGTGTTTACAATATGACTGTCTAATATGCAGAATTTGATTTTGACATATTCTTCAAAGTCAGTTGTTGCTCTAAGCATTTTTTGTCTTTCTAAGCATTTTCATAGGCTCCCAACTTTTGATCTGAAATTTTGAATTTGATGTGTTATATATATTTAGAATCATTGTTTAAAAATCAAATTCTTTGATGTATACACTAAAAATTTAAATCCTTTTCAAATTTCTTATTTATTACAGGCTGCAGCCAGGCCCTAGTCCAGGAATAATGTCTAACAAAAAAAGAAACAGTACTTGCTTAAATGAAGTGACCCCCATTGCCTTTCAACAGTCATCACCACAAACCGGAATCTTTCAAACAAGCTCGGAAATAAGGATTACAGGGTGATTTTTTTTTAATCTTTTAGAACCCATCTGCAAGATTGGTTTGTCTTGATTGTCTTAAGAAAATATTCATTGCTTGTTATAAGCTATCCTACTTGTTTTGGTGGATCGTAATTTGAAAGCTCAGAATAAGATTGAATGAAGTTCTGTTATGGAGTCGGCAGATTTTTAGTCAGCAATATGTGAACAAAAGTTTTTTATATCGCATAATCAACGATTGAAGTTAAGAACAATGTTGTGTAATATAGTCTTAAATTTATGCTACTGTTCATGAAAACTTATTTCTATGTAGGCTGTTAGTGACATGGGTTCATATTTTAACGTGCTTGTTTTACCACGTTATTTAGTATTGTCGCAGCTTAGGCAACAAAGCCCTGTTACCTCAAAACTTTCTATTCTCCCTTACAAAAAATGTATAAAATATATTATACTAGCAATTATCCTTGGGCTATTTGTGCCCCTTGTGTGTCGAACTAGGTTAGAATATCTGTTTTTTACTTTCTAGAAGAGCCTTTCTTGTAATATCAAGGTGTCCACCATTCATTTTTCTCATCCCAAGAGGCTCACTCACTGGCTTTAGACTGGCTTGAGTCTTCAAAAGACAGTAAATTCAACTTAGTCTCATTAGGCTAGGGGCTTAAAAAATAATTTCTTCATTAACATTTGAAAAGATTCAAAATTGCTCTTTGTTCAATCCAAGAGATAAATTGAACTAACAAAAGTCAGCGAAGTTGCTCACAATGCTTGGTAATGACAGGCGGTTGCCAAATATACTAACTTGAATGAAGAGAAAATACAAGTTGGAGCCGAGTCCATTTATAATTATTGATAATTAAAGTCTTCATTATTAATAAACGTTAAGCCACAGAAAGAGGCTTGAATATTCCAGCCCACCGACTTAAATAGGCAATACTACTGATTTTTAAGGGGCCAAAGAATATCTCGAAAAATAGAGGAAAAATATTACTTTCGAGGAAAAATAAATAAATATATACATACATACACAATCATTGCTCGCTTATAAATTTATGATTTTTGAGTCTACTGCTCAGTAGGGGCCTGCCTCCGATTACTCAGCACGTCCCCAGGTGGTGATAGGGGAACACCCTGCAGATATGTAGGGTGCCTCCATAAGAGGCACGGACCAAGGTTGGACCTTGCCCAGGGGTTCCATAATAGAAACATAATAGAATGATAAACAAAATGATCTAGATAAGTCATGAGTTTGGGGAAATTAATTTAGAGTCTTAATTTAGAAAAAAAAATCATACGAGTAACATCATAATTATAAACATTTCATGAACATAAATTACGTCACTTTCCAAAAGAGCAATTGCATCGTGCGGAAAATTACTAAAGATGACAAATGACTTTGAACAGCTAAGGAAAAAGCTATGGAACATGAAAAAGGAATCTACTTTTTTTGAACGATAAATAATTGTGGATGTAAAGTGGTATATCAGAAAACATGACAAAACCCAGAGAACGACCCAAAAAACGTGATTTCACAATAAATGAAACTGAATAACCTGGATCACTAAAAAATATATGGAGTAATGAACATCCAAAATAAAGAAGAAAGAAATAAGTGGTTAGAAGACTTGCGACAGTGAAGATTACAACCAATGAAAATCACTTTTCATTGTCTACGTCTACCCCCCATTATATTGTCAACCCCCAGGGTAGAAAACACCGCTGAGTGACGGGTAGCCCCTGGCATAGATAATACTCCGTTTGGCCTGTACTTCCGAGGTAGGCAAAACAGCCGAGTGACAATTATCCCCCTGGGGTAGATAATACTCCAAGCTGCCATTATCCTCTAGGGTAGACAATACTCCAAGCTGCCAATAACCCGGGGTAGTCAATACTCCGGGCGAACAACACCCCTGGAGTAGATACTTCTTCGGGCGGCCAGTATTCCCCAGGATAGCCAGTGCTGATACTGATCAAAACCCTCTGGGATAAGCATAACTGACACGGACTAGTACCCACTGGGGTAGGCAGAACAACTGATGTCCAGCTGTCACCCTCAATACGTCCGAGCACGCTCCTTAACTGCAGGTGTTGGTCATCGTACCCGCTAAATACTGATTTTTGAATCTTTTAGATATCCCAAGGGGATTAGTGTTAGGCTTGTTCCAACAGAACCAGCCTCGCCCTGCCTTTGGCCTTCATTGTTGCAAGGGCAGTAGTAACCCATATTGCTACGCGAGGGGTGATTTCAGGGGTAATTACTCCATATACACAATATCCGGTGCAGTTTCAACGGCACATGCCTTACCATGGGCAGGTATCTAGTGCTAAAGACGGTACATGCTTGCCAGATAGGTTTCTGAGGCAACACCCATTTTCTGGAACACTATTAATTACTATCAACTGTACAAAATTCCTCAGACTACTTTCTGCAGTTACAAAGCCGATGACAAGAAGATTTTGTGAGTTAACCTGGCTTTACTTCTTGGCTCTGTTCTGTATAATACACAAACACCAGTTTAGCAGTGTTGGCAATATAAAATATGCGGTAGCATTGGAGTATTCTAAAAAGTTGGAACTAATAGAGTCCTAGGCGCCAAGATGACCTTGTAACTTGACCTAGCTTTACTTCTCGACTGTGATCTGTATAATACACAAGTACCATTTGAGCAGTGTAGTCAATATAAAATATGCTTTAACATTGTAGTATACTAAAAAGTTGATACTAATAAAGATGTAGATGCAAAGAAAAGAATTTTAATAAAGAAATTCAGAACAATCCTTAGAAATCAACTAGTGAGATGATTATGGATTTGAACGATCAAGGACCGCAACTACCAATGACCTGAACCACCAAGGAACTCAACCTCCAAGGATCTCTCATCCCCAACCTCCAAGAGGTCCCCTCCCTCCAACTTTCTGGGGCCCCCTCTCCCATTTTTTTATACTTTTTTTAAACTTTTATTTTTATTTTTTGAACATGGTATACTTTTTTCCAAATTTTTTTTACATGTCTTCGAATGAGATAAAACGTACTTAAAACATAAGAAAATTGACATTTAATATTTTCAAAGTTCAAAATGAGAATGATATAGATATTTTAGTCGTGACTTTCACTATTAGAAAAATAATGTTTGTAGTAGCACTTTTTTCGGACTGAATTTTTTTTTGATTTTTTTTTCATATCTTAAAATAAAATGAAATGTGCTTACGGCTCTACCAATCGTACTCTATGCTTACTCATAGATACGACACAGCTTTCCCACTGGTACTCTATGGCAGGTTATCGACACTACCTAGTTTATTGCATGTATTAAGTCAGTATTTTTTCCGCAGTGGAAAGATAAACACATAATTCATATCTTTAAAAAAGTTAAGATGAAGCATTTTAGGAAAGTATGTTCACATGATAGTGCTATTTTATCATTGAATGCTGACAAGGAGAATTATTTGAACTATGAAACCTGTACAGGTGGTAGCACTATCTGAAACGTATGCGTGCGTTTTCATGACAATAAGGAATTAAATTTCTTTGGGGTACCAAAAAAATTCCATTGTACAAATGGTGGATATGTGAAAGTATCATTTCCAGAGAAGTTAGTACTCAAAGAGAATGCCAACATAAAAATAATAGTTGATGAAGAGGGTATCTTCTTGCTAGTGCTTCTGTTAACATGCTACCTGCTGATAGAACCTATCGTCATCTTTTAGTTATTAGCATTCATATGAAAGCAAAGGGGAAAAGAAAGGCATATTCTTCTAGTAATTTCATAAACCATATCTTTACTACGTGCCGGAACTGTTACCTGTGTAAAATAATGTGATAAAATACAGTGAAGTTGCCAATAAAAAGGGCATTGGCAGAAAATATCCTTAAAGAATATAAAGATGAATCAATGAAAAACAAAGTGCCAGCAAACGTTACTACCATCATTGATCAAACAGTCAACGAACCAAATAATACCAAAGACGAAACGCATATTGAACCAGTTGATGACAAACCAGTAAAAATTGTGTATGACTCATAATGGAATAATGATTATTCTACTGATTACGAACTAAAAGAAGACAGTAGCTACAGTATCAAGAGAGAACATGGTGAACAATTTTATGGAACAGATTCAAAATGTCCAAAGTTCTTCATTGATATTAATAATGTATAATAGTGTATGTACCATATATTAATATTAATATTCTACATGTCATTATTTCATTAAAAATATCTTATTTATTACTTTGTTATATTTCCATTATTCTTAGGGTACGCTAGCAGGTTCATAGAGGTTTTATTAGAAACTGAGATAGATTAACAGATACACATACAGAGAGAGTTAGAAACACATACAAATACATAGATTCAGACCTGCAAACCGACAAAGACAGACATTGGAGAAAGCAGGCACCCACCCAGACAAACTGGCTTAAAGGGTGAGAGAGACAAAAACACATAAAAATATATAGATTCAGACGTACAAACCGACAAAGACAGGCACTGGGATAAGCAAACACCCGGCCAGACACACAGGCAAAGAGAATGAGAGAGACAAAAACACACATACAAATATATAGATTCAGACATACAAACCAACAAAGACAGGTATGGGGAGAAGCAAACACACGCCTAGACACATAGGCATAGAGAGTGAGAGAGGCAAAATAACATATACAAACATATTGATTCAGAACTAAAAAACAACAAAGACAGGCACTGGGAGAAGTAAACACTTGCCTAGACACATTGGCAAAGAGAGTGAGAAAGGCAAAAAACACATAGAAATATATAGATTCAAACATACAAACTTACAAAGACATGAACTGGGACAAGCAAACACCAGCCCAGACACACAGTCAAATAAAATGAGAGGGACGTAAACACAGACAAATATATAGATTTTGACATACAAACCGACAAAGACAGGCACTGGGACAAGCATACAAATAACCAGACACACAGACAAAGAGAGAGTGACAAAAACACAAACAAATACATCGATTCAGACATGGAAATTGACAAAGACAGGAATGGGGAGAAGCAAACACATGCCAAGAAACATAGGCAAAGAGACTAGGACAAACTAAAACAAATACAACTATATATATTCAGACATATAAACTGACAAAGACAGGCATGGGGGTGAAGCAAACAAACCCCAGACACAAAGATAAACAGATTGAGAGAGAGAGAGACTAAAACAAATGGAACTATATAGATTCAGATATGGAAACCGACAAAGACAAGCACTGGGACAAGCAAACACCCGCCCCGACACATAGACAAAGAGAGTGAGAGTATAGATACAGACGTACAAACCGAAAAAGACAAACATGGGGAGAAGCAAACACCCATCCAGAAACACAGGCAAATAGAGAGAGAGACAAAACTCACACAAATATATAGATTCAGACATATAAACCGACAAAGACAGGAACTGGCAAAAGCAAACATCCACCCAGATACACAGGCAAAGAGAGTGAGAGTATAGATTCAGACCTAAAAACCGACAAAGACAGGCACTGGGAGAAGCAAACATCCGCCCAGACACATAGGCAAAGAGAGTGAGAGAGATAGAAACATATACAAATACATAGATTCAGGCAAACAAACCAACAAAGACAGGCATGTGGAGAAGCAAACACACGCCCGGACACATAGGCAAAGAGAGTGAGAGAGAAAAAAACAAATACAACTATATGGATTCAAACATAAAAACCGACAAAAACAGGCACTGAGATAAGCAAACGCCCACCCAGATACACACCCCAAAAAAAAGAGAGAGGTTAAAACACATACAAATATCTATAATCAGACATAGAAACCGACAAAGACCAACACGAAGACAGGCAAACACCCACCCAGAAACACAGGCAAAGAGAGTGAGAGAGAGAGAGATAAAAACATATACAAATACATAGATTCAGACATACACACCGTCAAAGACAGGCATTGGAAAAAGCAAACACATACCCATAAACACAGGCAAAGAGAAAGAGACGAAAACACAAACAGATATATCGATTCAGACATACAAACAAACAAAGATAGGCATGGGGAGAAGAAAACACACGCCCAAACATATAGGCAAAGAGATTGAAAGAGACTAAAACAAATACAACTATATAGATCCAGACATACAACCCGACAAAAACAAGCACTGGGACAAGCAATCACTCGCCCACACATACAGGCAAAGAGAGTGAGAGCATAGATTCAGACGTACAAACCGACAAAGACAAACATTGGGAGAAGCAAACACCCACCCAGACACACAGTCAAAGAGAGTAAAAAAGACAAAACACATACAAACACATAAATTCAGATATAAAAAACCGACAAAGACAGGAACTGGCAAATGCAAACATCCACCCGGACACACAGGCAAAGAGAGTGAGGGTATAGATTCAGACATAAAAACCGACAAAGACACACACTGGGAGAAGCAAACACGTACCCAGTTACACAGGTAAAGAGAGTGAGAAAGACAAAAACACATGCATACACATAGATTAAGACATAAAAACCAACAAAGACAGGCACTGGGACAAGCAAACATCCACCCAGACACATAGGCAAAGAGAGTGAGAGAGTTAGAAACACATACAAATACATGGATTCAGGCAAACAAACCAACAAAGACAGGCATGGGGGGAAGCAAACACACGCCCAGACACATAGGCAAAGAGAGTGAGAGAGACAAAAAAAACACAACTATATAGACTCAGAAATACGAACTGACAAAGACAGACACTGAGATAAGCAAACACCCGCCCAGACACACACCCAAAAAAAAGAGAGAGACAAAGACACATACAAATATCTAGATTCAGACATAGAAACCGACAAAGACCAACACGAGGACAGGCAACCACCCACCCAGAAACAAAGGCAAAGAGAGTGAGACAGAGAGATAAAACTTATAAAAAAACATAGATTCAGACATACACACCGTCAAAGACAGGCACTGGAAAAAGCAAACACATACCCAGACACACAGACAAAGAGAAAGAGACGAAAACACAAACAGATACATCGATTCGAACATACAAACAAACAAAGATAGGCATGGGGAAAAGAAAACACACGCCCAAACACATAGGCAAAGAGACTGAAAGAGACTAAAACAACTACAACTATATAGATCCAGACATACAACCCGACAAAAACAAGCACTGGGACAAGCAATCACTCGCCCACACATACAGGCAAAGAGAGTGAGAGCATAGATTCAGACGTACAAACCGACAAAGACAAACATTGGGAGAAGCAAACACCCACCCAGATACACAGGCAAAGATAGTGAGAGAGACAAAAAAGCATAAGAATGCATAGATTCAGACATACAAACCGACAAAGACAGTCACAGGGACAAGCAAACATCTGCCCAGACACACAGGCAAAGAGAGTGAGAGACATAAAAACACATACAAATATATAGATTAAGACATATAAACCAACAAAGACAGGCACTGAGATAAGCAAACACGTGCCCACATACACAAGCAAAGGAATTGAGAGAGACAAAAACACATACAAATATGCAGATTCAGACATACAAACTGACAAAGACAGGCACTGAGAGAAGCAAACACCCATCCAGACACATAGGTAAAGAGAATGAGAGAGACAAAAGCACATAAAAATATATAGATTCAGACATACAAACAGACAAAGACAGACCGTGGGACAAGCCAACACCCACCCAGACACACAGGCAAAGAGAGTGAGGGTATAGATTCAGACGTACAGCCCGACAAAGACAAACATTGGGACAAGCAAACCCCCACCAAGAGACACAAGCAAAGAGAGTGAGAGAGACAAAAACGCATACAAATACATAGATTCAGACATGCAAACTGACAAAGACAGGCACTGGAAGAAGCAAACATCTGCCCAGATACACAGGCAAACACAGTGAGAGAGATAAAAACACAAACAAATATATAGATTCAGAAATACAAACCAACAAAGACAGGCACTGATATAAGCAAACTCCCGCCCAGACACATAGGCAAAGAAAGTGAGAGAGACAAAAACAAATAGAACTATATAGGTTCAGACATACAAACCGACAAACACAGGCACTGAGATAGGCAAACACCCGCCCAGACATACAAACAAAGGAAGTGAGAGAGACATAAACACAAACAAATATAAAGATTCAGACATAGAAACCGACAAAGACAAACACGGGGACAGACAAACACCCGTCCAGACACACGGGCAAAGAGAGTGAGAGAGATAAAAAAAACACATACAAACACATAGATTGAGACGTAAAAACCAACAAATATAGGCACTGGGAGAAGCAACCACTTTCCTAGACGCATAGGCAGAGGCAGTGAGAAAGGGACAACACAAATAGAAATATATAGATTCAGGCCTAAAAACTGACAAAGACAAACATTGGGAGAAGCAAACACCCACAAAAGATACACAGGCAAAGAGAGTGAGAGAGACAAAAACGCAAACAAATACATAGATTCAGACATACAAACCGACAAAGACAGGCACTGAGATATGCAAACACCCGCCCAGACACACAAGCAAAGGAATTGAGAGAGAAAAAAACACATACAAATATATATATTCAGACATAGAAACCGACAAAGACAAACAAGAGGACAGGCAAACACCCGCCCAGACACACAAGAAAAGAGAGTGAGAGAGACAAAAAAACATATACAAACACATACATTCTGACGTAAAAACCAACAAAGACATGCACTGGGAGAAGCAAACACTTGTCAAGACACATAGGCAAAGAGAGGGAGAAAGGCAAAAAATACACAGAAGTATATAGATTCACACATACTAACGGACAATGACAGACAGAGGGCCAGGCAAACACCCGCCCAGACACACAGACAAAGAAAGTGAGAGAGAGACAAAAAAACATACAAACATATAGATTAAGACGTACAAACCAACAAAGACCGGCACTGAGTGACGCAAACACCTGCCCAGACATATTTACAAAGAGTGAGAGAGACAATAACACATACAAATATATAGATTCAGACTTACAAACAGATAAAGACAGGCACTGGGATAAGCAACACCCGTCCAGACACAGAGGCAAAGAGAGTGAGAGATACAAAAACACACATTCAAATATATAAATTCAGACATACAAACCGACAAAGACAGACAGTGCGCCAAGCAAACATCCACCCAGACACATAGGCAAAGAGACTGAGAGAGATAAAAACAAATACAAATATATAGGTTTAAACATACCAACCGACAAAGACAGACACTGGGACAAGCAAACACCCACCCAGACACACAGGTATAGAGAGTGATAGAGACAAAAACACATACAACTACATAGATTTTGACATACAAGCCGACTAAGACAGGCACTGGGACTAGCAAACACCCACCCAGACACACAGATAAAGAGAGTGAGAGAGACAAAAACACATATAAATATCGCTCAGACTCACGAGTATAATGAGAGAGACATGCAAAAAAAAGTTAGGTTCACTTAAGTTCACTTTCACCTTTTCACTATCTTAACTGCTGTCATCTTTACACCTATAGTTATAGGTAGCAGCACACTCCTTCAGACACACGGATATAGTGAGAGAAACATGCAAAAAAAGTTATGTTAATTTAAGCTCACTTAGGGTGCAAAGTAAGCTTATAACCATCTTTACACTATAGGTGTAAAGATGGCAGCAGCTAAGGTAGCGAAAAGGTGAAAGTGAGCTTAAGTAAACCTAACTTTTTTGCATGTCTCTCTTACTATAACCGTGTGTCTGAGAGATATTTATATGTATTTTTGTCTCTATCACTCTCTTTACCTTTGTGTCTAGGTGGGTGTTTGCTAGTCCCAGTGCCTGTCTTATTCGGTTTGTAGTCTGAATCTATGTATTTGCACGTGTTTCCTTTTAGTTTTTCTGTCTCTCTCACTCTCTTTGCATGTGTCTCTGGGCATGTATTTTTTTGTCCCAGTGCCTGGCTTTGTCGGTTTGTATGTCTGAATCTATATATTTGTAAGCGTTTTTTTTTGTCTCTCTCACACTCTTTGCCTGTGTATCTGGGTGGGTGTTTGTTGTCCCAGTGCCTGTCTTTGTCGGTTTGTATGTCTGAATCTATGCAGTTGCATTTGTTTTAGTCTCTCTCAATATCTTTGTCTATGTATTTGGGCGTGTGTTTGCTTCTCCCCATGCCTGTCTTTGTCGGTTTGTATGTCTGAATCTATGTATGTTTTTGTGTTTTCGTCTCTCTCTTTTTGTCTCTGTGTCTGGGTATGTGTTTGCTTTTCCCAGTGCCTGTCTTTGACGGTGTGTATGTCTGAATCTATGTATTTGTATATGTTTTTGTCTCTCTCTCTCTCTCTCTCACTCTCTTAGCCTGTGTTTCTGAGTCGATGTTTGCCTGTCCTCGTATTGGTCTTTGTTGGTTTCTATGTCTGAATCTCTATATTCGTATGTGTTTTTGTCTCTCTCACTTTCTTTGGGTTTGTGTCTGGGCGGGTGTTTGCCTATCTCATTGTCTGTCTTTGTTGGTTTGTATGTCTGAATCTATATAGTGGTTTTTGTCTCTCTCACTCTATTTGCCTATGTGTCTGGCCGCTGCATTTGCTTCTTCCCGTGCCTGTCTTTTTTGGTTTGCATGTCTGAATTTATACATTTGTATATGCTTTCTGTCTCTCTCACTCTCTTTGTCTATGTGTCTGGGCGGATGTTTGCTTCTCCCATTGCCTGTGTTCGCCAGTTTGTATGTCTGAATTTATCTGTTTGTATGCGTTTTTGTCTCTCTTGCTCTCTTTGCCAGTGTGTCTGGGTGGGTGTTTGTTTCTCCCAATGTTTGTCTTTATCGGTTTGTATGTCTGAGTCTATACTCTCACTCTCTGTGTATATGTATCCGGGCTGTTGCTTCCTTATCCAACTGCTTGTCTTTGTCGGTTTGCATGTCTGAATCTACGTATATAGTTCAATTTTTTTTAGTCTCTCTCTCTCAGTCTCTTTACTTTTGTGTCTGGGCGTGTGTTTGCTTCACCCTCATGCCTGTCTTTGTCGGTTAATATGTCTGAATCTATGTAGTGATATTGCTTTTAGTCTCTTTTAGAGTCTTTGCCAATGTGTCTGGGCGTGTGTTTGCTTCTCCCCATGTCTGTCTTTGTCGGTTTATATGTCTGAGTCGATGTATTTGTTTGTGTTTTTGTCTCTCTCTCTCTTTGTCTGTGCTTCTGGGTATGTGTTTGCTTCTCCCAGTGCCTGTCTTTGTTGGTTTATATGTCTGTATCTATGTATTTTTATGTGTTTATGTCTCTCATTCTCTTTGACAGTGTGTCTGGGCTGGTGTTTGCTTGTCCCAGTGCCTGTCTTTGTCAGTTTGTATGTTTGAATATATATATTTCTATGTGTTTTTTTCCTTTCTTACTCTCTTGGCCTATGTGTCTAGGCAAGTGATTGCTTCTCCCAGTACCTGTCTTTGTTGGTTTTTAGTTCTGAATCTATATGCTTGTATGTGCTTTTTATCTCTGTCACTCTCTTCGCTTGTATGTCTGGGCGGATGTTTGCCTGTCCTCGTGTTTGCCTTGGTCGGTTTCTATGTCTGAATCTATATATTTGTATGTGTTTTTGTCTCTCTCACTTCCTTTGCCGTGAGTGTTTGCTTATGTCAGAGCCTGTCTTTGTCAATTTATATGTCTGAATCTATATAGTTGTATTTGTTTTCTCTCTCCCTCTCTTTGCCTATGTGTCGGGGCGTTTTTTTACTTCTCCCCATGCCGGTCATTGTTGGTTAGTATGTCTGAATCTATATATTTGTATGTTTTTTTTTGTCTCTCTCACTCTCTTTGCCAGTGTGTCTGGCCAGGTGTTTGCTTATCTCAATGCTTGTCTTTGTTGGTATTTATGTCTCAATCTTTGCATCTTTATGGGTTTTTATATCTCCCACTCTCTAAGCCTGTGTGTCTTGGTAGGAGCCTGCTTGTTCCAGAGTCTATCTTTGTTGGCTCGCATGTCTGAATCTATATATTTGTATGTGTTTCTCACTCTCTCTCTGTATGTGTATCTGTTAATCTTTCTCAGTTTCTAATAAAACCTCTATGAAGCTGCTAGTGCACCCTAAAAATAATGGAAATATAACAAAGTAATACATAACATATTTTTAATGAAATAATGACATGTAGAATATTAATATAAATATATGGTACATACATTATTATACATTATTAATATCAATAAATAACATTAGACATTAGAACCTGTTCCTTAAAATAGTTCACCATGTTCTCTATTGATACTCTAGCTATTGTCTTCTCTTAGTTCGTAATCAGTAGAATAATCATTATTCACTTTTGAGTCATGCACAATTTTTACCGCTGTGTCTTGGACAGGTTCAATATGCGTTTCGTCTTTGGTATTATTTGGTTCATTGACTGTTTGATCAATGAAATATAACAAAGTAATACATAACATATTTTTAATGAAATAATGACATGTAGAATATTAACATAAATATATGGCACATACATTATTATACATTATTAATATCAATGAACACCTTTGGATATTTTGAACCTGTTCTATAAAATAGTTCACCATGTTTTCTCTTGATACTGTAGCTATTGTCATCTCTTTGTTCGTAATCAGTAGAATAATCATTATTCCATTTTGAGTCATACACAATTTTTACCGGTGTGTCAACGACAGGTTCAATATGCGTTTCGTCTTTGGTTTTATTTGGTTCATTGACTGTTTGATCAATGATGGTATTAACATTTGCTGGCACTTTGTTTTTCATCGATTCAGCTTTATATTCCTTAGTGATATTTTCTACCAATACCCTTTTTATTTTTCCGGCAATTTTACTGTCTATTATAACATTTTTTTACACAGGTAACATTTCTGGCACGTAGACAAGATACGGTTTATAATATTAGTAGAAGAGTAGGCCTTTCTTTTCCCCTTTGCTTTCATTTGAATGCTAATACCTAAAAGATTACGATAGACTCTATCAACAGGTAGCATGTTACCAGAAGCACTAGCAAGAAGATACCCCTCTTCATCAACTATTATTTTTATGTTTGCATTCTCTTTCTGTACTAACTTCTCTGGAAATGATACTTTCGCAAATCCACCATTTGTACAAGGGAATTTTTTTGGTACTCCAAAGAAATTTAATTCCTTACTGTCATGACAACGCACGCATACGTTTCCGATAGTGCTACCACCTGAACTTATTACATAGTTCAAACACTTCTCCTTGTCAGCATTCAATGCTACAATACCACTATCATGTGAACACATTTTCTTAAAATTCTTCATCTTCACTTTTTCAAAGATATGAATTATATGTTTATCCTTCCACTGTGTCAAAAATACTGATTTAATAAATGCAAAAAACTAGGTAGTGTCGATAACCTGCCGTAGAGTACCAGTGGGACTGCCTTGTCGTGTTTATGAGCAAGTTTAGAGTACGATTGGTAGAGCAGCAAGAATATTTCATGTCATTTTAAGATACGTAAAAAAAAGTTGAATAATTTGTCAAAAATAAAATCAGTCCAAAAAAAGTGTTACTACAAACATTATTTTTCTAATACTAAAAGTCACGACTAAAATATCTATATCATTCTCATTTTGAATTTGGAAAATATTTGTTGTGAATTTTTTATTTTTTAAGTATGTTTCATCTTATTGGAGGACATGTAAAAAAAAGTTGAAAAAAATATACCATGTTAGAAAAATAATAAAAAATTAAAAAAAAGTATAAAAAACAAAAATGGGGGGAGGGGGTTACTTGGAGGTTAGGGATAGGGGGCCCTTGAAGGTTGAGGTCTCTTCTGGTTCGGGTCATTGGTGGTTGCGGTCTTTGATGGTTCAAACCCATAATCAAATCACTATTTGATTTCTAAGGATTTTTAAGGATTTTCTTTAATATTTCTTTATTAAGAATTTCTTTATTAAAATTCATTTCTTGGCATCTAAATTTTTATTAGTATCAACGTTTTAGTATACTACAATGTTAAGGCATATTTTATATTGACAACACTGTGCAAATGGTACTTGCGTATTATACAGAACACTGTTGAGAAGTAAAACTAGATTAAGTCACAAGGTCATCTTGGCGCCTAGGACTCTATTAGTTCCACCTTTTTAGCATACCCCAATGCTACAGCATATTTTATTTGGCCAACACTGCTCAACTGGTATTTGTGTATTATACAGAACACAGCCAAGAAGTAAAGCCAAGTTAAGTCACAAAATCATCTTGTCATCTTTAACCGTTTCCATAGACTGATACCAATGATGATATTCCAAATTTATATTAAATTGCGTATGAGTTACCACCCCCTCGGGGTTACCTTAACGTGCAAGCAGTTTAACCCTTTTAGCAATTTCATACAATCCAATTAAAATAAATCTCGAGCTCTGTTTCACCCCTATTATTCAATCACCAATTAAGATCATTCAGAGCAGAGTTATGGAAATGGAATTGCTTTTCGCAAATTGAATCCTTTTTGCGCAAATGATATAACTTTTTTGATATCTATAATAATGTATTTAATCATTAAACTTTGAATCTATTACACGCTCAGCTTGGCTGTTAACCAACTAGGCTGTTAACCTCAGAAACCCCCTGGTATGTAAATCTGTCTTTTTAACTGTAGAAAGTAGTCTGAGGAACTTTGTGCAGTTGATAGTAATTAATAGTGGTCCAAAAACTGGGTGTTGCCTCAGAAACCTGTCTGACATGTGTGTACCGTTTGTAGTACTAGATACCTGCCCGTGGTAAGGCCTGTACCGTTGAAACTGCACTGTATATGGTGTATATGGAGTAAATGGAGTAAATCACCCCTGAAATTATCTCTCGCGTAGCAATACGGGCTACTACTAAGGGCTCTCTTTTGTTGGGAAGCAATAACTTCTTAAGTGGCTAATTACCAATATGTATGTTTTTTCTTCTTTAATATTTTAATGGTATATCTGACAGGCTATTTTTACAATGGAGGCCCACTCCAAAGTTTTCTACTGTTCACTAACCCATCGATATCTCTTTTTTGTAATAAAATTTTTTCTAAGCTCTTGTTCTTGAGCCTCTATACAGCGCATTAGGAAAAGCAAAGCTAGCACTAGACTGCTTAAGGATTTGAATGTGAGTCCTTATGCATAAAAACAGATGCTACGCTAGTCATCAGAACTGTCTAGGCTTTCGTAAGTTTTTCTCAGCTGCTACTTTCCTATGATTTTCAAACTTTCCGCCAACAACTATGCAAATCATGACAGATGGAACTACTCAGACCTGTCAAAGTTTTCAAAACTAGTGACTAGTTTGCTCGTATTCATAAGAACCATTCTAAGTTTCAGTGGGATTTCATAATAATAAGCTTTGGTTTAACACATTTCAAGTACTTTCAGTGCGTTTTTGGATTTCAATTATCCATTGACAATTATCTTTAAGTCGTCTTAAGTTTGAATTATGATAGTAATTTATTTCAGCATTGCTTGTCATAATCCTTTTTAAGATTTTTAAATCATTTTTGTAAAAAAAGTATGCTTTAATTCCATTGGCTTTTTATTCTTGCAAGTCAATCATATTATTCCTAAAGTGTTTTCAAACATTTTCAATAAAAAATTGTGATTTTTAATTCTACTTTTCTACTAGTTCATGGGCGTAGACTTGCTTTACTAGACTCTCAAAGTTGTAAAAGTTTTCAAAGTAGCCCTATGATAGAAACAAATAAAAAAAACAACAAGTTTTTGGTAACTGAAAGCAAGGAGCGACATTAAAACTTTAAACGAACAGAAATTATTCCGTATATGAAAGGGCGTGCTCCCTCCTCAACCCCTCGCTCTTTACGCTAAATTTTTTATTGTTTAAAAAAAAAAAGTTGTGAGACAGAGTAAAACTTTAGCGTAAAGAGCGAGGGGTCGAGGAGGAGGCAGACCCTTTCATACACGGAATAATTTATGTTCGTTTAAAAAAAATTTGTTTTTTTTTATTTAATTTCTGAACATTTTTGAGGTAATGCAGCTTTTATTTTGGTTCACCGTACGTAAATAATTAAAACAAAATTTGTATATTAATTTTGCTTTTTTTTGCTAAATGGCTTTCTCGAAATTTTGTTCAGACGTAACTTACGAATTAACTTACGTAACGAAGTTCTATATTCGTATATTTTTATTACGTATATTAGGGATGTTCGTCCCTAGTCAATACCTCGCTCTTTACGCTAAGTTCAAATTTTGCTCCAATTCTTTGAGAATGACCTCTTAATCACACATGGCCGTTAATTAGAATAAATATCTCTGGTGAAAGTACCAAAAAACTTTAGTGTATGGAGCGAGGTAATGAGTAGGGGGTGAACCCAATCATACACATAATAATTTCTGTTCGTTTTTAATTTTGATGTTGCTCCTTACTTGTAGCTGAAAAAAATTGTTTCTTTTTTATTATTTAATTCCTGATCGTTTTTTTAAATAATGCGGGGAAATCCGGCACCCCCTTCATAGCAATGTCTCTTCCCCCTTGAAAACTTCCTCCATGGAAATATACTCCCACGTAACACCCGACCCACCTCCACCCCTGAATACCAAAAAAATGCCCCTGAAAACTTTTGTATACTTCCCAATAACCAATACTATATGAGTAGACTAAGAGATTCCATTTCTGGGGCGCCCCCGTACAAACAGTTTTTTTCTGTTAATTTTGCAGGTCATTACACTCTTTGCCAGGGAATGACGCAATTTCAAAAGTTCAGTCTACTAGTCATCACACTTTGCCAAGAGGATTTGCGTAATTTCAAAGTTCAATGTCTTTTTTTAGTGGTAAACCATAAACCAATGACCCTTTTTACCCGCCAATTATTTTTGTATATATTCAGATTTCATATTTGATTCTCAATCAGTTTTGAATAGTTTATATTCGAGATTACAGGATTTTTGTAAAAAGCATTTACATAGAAAAATGGATAATTCTATGCAATTTTTGGTGAGTAAAAAATATTCTCATTATTATATTAAAAAGAAATTGTCTTGCCATTAAGTTAAGGAAAAAATTCTTTCCTTACACTAGAACTAAGGGTACTTATGCACTTAGAAGTCTGTTGTTTTTAGGAGCTGAAAAAAAACCTCTAATTCTCTTATAGGTTGAAATTTACGGTGCGATTTTTTATCGAGATCAATGGGTCTTTTAGATATTTTTTGAAAAAAGTGCTTAGCTTTCGATCGGTAATTTGGGATTAGAATAAAATATTGATTTTTTTATGTAGTGATTGTTACAAAATCTTCCTTTTTATAAATATCAATTACCATTTTTTTAGGGGTGTTTTTTAAAATAATTCTCGGCCATTCTGAAAAAAAAAAAAATAAAAAAATTTCTTTTAAGTAAGTTAAGGAAGAAATTCTTTCCTTACACAGTGTGGTTACCTCTTTTAAAAATGTATTAATTGTTACAAAAGCTTCCTTTTTTATCAAGATCAGTGGCTTTTTTTTTAGAAATGTTTTTGAAAATACTTCCAGGCCAGTCTGCATTTACGGTGTGATTTTTTATCAAGATAATTGGCCTTTTTAGGGAATGTTTTTGAAAAAGTGCTTAGCTTTCGATCAGTAATTTGGGATTAGAATAAAATGATGATTCTTTTAATGTATTAATTGTTACAAAATCTTCTCTTATATTACAGTGTGATTTTTTTATCAAGATCAGTGTTTTTTTAGGGCTGTTTTTTGAAAATATTTCCTGGCCATTCTGCGTTGAAGAATCTTTTCCTGAAATTTAATGCGTTCAAAACCCTCACCCCCCCCATTTCCTCAAAAATAAAATTTGTTACCTTATAGCCCTATTTAATAAATAAAATTGTTAGCTTAGCTATCCTTTTTATTCAACGGACCTTATTATCTCATAGGGGGGGGGATTGACTGAGCCATGCTAATTAACTTTTCCACTTCTTAAATTTCTATTTATGTCTAAATTTGATTGAAATCTGATAGTTTTACTTGATTGTCAGATGCAATTCTTCTCAATTTTTTTTAATAAGGAACGCAAATACTGCTTTTTAATTTTGAATTTACAAATACAGTCACGGAAGCATGGAAGTAGGAGGGGGGGGGGAGGGCGGAGGGAGGGAGGAGCAGTTTTATAAAAGGTCCTCCATCTCACTATCAAAACCCCTGATTTTGAAATCAAGATGTTTTTTACAGTACTTTAGATATCTAACATAAACTGAATTATTTTCCAAAAACTCAAAATACATTTTTTCTACATGCTAAATTTTCGTCTTTTTTTTTTTAAGAAAGAAGAGACTTGCAATAATCCCCCTTCTGAGAAGAAAGCAAGACATGGTGAACTTTCACTAATACAGACCGCAAAGGCGTCTCTTATCAAAGTCGCTGGAAAAGTTACATGTGATCGGGACCATCCCGCGAACTCCCGACGTACAGTGACAGAGCCCTCTGACTCCCGCGTTAGTTCAATGGCAATTGGAAGGAAGTTGAAAAGAGACTGAACCACTTTTTACCATGTCTAAGCTCAGCCTACTGAGCTCAAACCCCTTAAAGTTTTGCAAAGGAGCTCAGATATAGAAGTCCAGTCAGAATTTGTAAGCATATACATAATTTTTTTTCTATCCCTATTTTCAAAAATAAGACAAAATTTTCTCAGACGCATAGCTTTTGATGAGTTAAAACTTAAAATTTGTTTCTAAGCTATTTAATTTTCTTTCATTAACCAAATTAGCAATATATATATAAAGGATTGCTTATCACCCATTTCTATAAAAAAAAACAACTTACCTTGTAACTTCTAACCAAGATACATTCTAATACAATAATTCCTTTTAAACAAAAAAAAACGATTTGGTATTTCACGGTCGGCAAGCCACCCTTAAACTGATATTATTGCGCTACAACCATTTGCATTGTATCAGATCGTCCCATCGCTTTGAATTGTAAATCGGTTTCCTGTGACAGGAAAAAGGTTTTAGTAATCTCCAATTATGGGTTTCACATACGAAGAAAATGTTATTATTTTGAACCAACTCAGACAATTATTTTCGTTTTTGAAAGGTTCAAGAAAAGAATGAGACTGTTCTATTTGAACAGTGTTGTGAAATCTGATACCCCCTCAACTCGGAAAGTGTATTGATCCTCCTACCTCGAAGGAAGCCCCCGGTTCCCAAGGGTTCTCCCCGGGAGGGGTTTGGGGGAGGGGGGGAGGGGGCCTCTAAAAAGGACCATCCAACATTTTAATTGTTGATATGGACGGGGAAAAAAGTTCTTCTGTCTTACAAGTATTTATTTAGCCCATGTCAACCAAATCCATTGGCAACGGACAGAGGAAAATACGGATTATTGAGAAAGTAACAACACCACCAACCTCCGACATATGGAGTTCGTTTCCTTTAACTGAAGCCGAGGAGCAAGTGTTCGTACAGCATACTGCGTCAGTCGAACAATGGTCAAATTTCATTAACAGTTATAATGAAGAGGCTCAAACAATCGAATTGGACTAATATTTTGAGTTTTTATTTTAAAAAAAAATTTGGAATAAAAACCTTAATTTTTTCTATCATTCTCTTGTTCTAACTTACCCTTCTAAGAATAAGACTAAATTTTCCCGACAAAAAAAATTTTTTTTTTTAACATGTTCAGTTGACATTATGAAAGACATAAGGCAATGTAACTTTTTTTTTCTTCTTCTTTTAATTGTTCAGGTGGTGGGACAATGACTATGAGAAATTGACAAAGTTTATTAACTATAAAAAAAATGGTTATTTTACATAAAAAATAAAACTTTTTTTTTTCTACAGATTAAAAATATAGCACCCCCAGTGGCACCATTGAGGGATGAAACAGGTATATTTACAGAACCAATTCTGTCACCACCAGCAGAGTTCAGGGATGAACCTACACTGGTTCTAGATAATATGAAGTGGCATGAGGGATTCCTTAATGATGTTTTTGGGGAAGTGGCCAGTTAGGAGGACTTAACTTTTGATATTGACATGCTTGAGGACCCCAGAGTGGGCAGAGTTTTTCATGTGGGAATATTTAGATGATGCTACAAGTAAGTCTGAACCGTGTTCTCATACCGAAGGTCCATCAGAAGAAAACACAGGCTGGATTGACCAATTTTCCCCAAACACCCTAGAATATATACTAGGGGACATCATGTCACATCCCCCCAATCTAATTGAACAGACTGGGAGTGGTGTTATTAAAAATCCCCTGTCAACCTCCTCCACCATTCCGCCTAATAGTAGTAGTAATACAACAGCAGCTCATTTTTCCGGGGGCATTTTTAATCAGAACTTTATAATTAGTGAATTGAGTCCTGAACAAACAGGGACAGGACATGAAAACAGTACTACGTCCCTGGAATTGCCTGATTTTTATCTGTTAGAGTCTGCTCTAAGCCATTTGCAAACGTACAGTATAGACTTTAGTCTTCCAGATTGAAATACAATCAATATTTTAAAAGATACCGTTAAAAACCTCAAGATTTAGATTGACAGACTTCGAACGAACATTGAGATTCAGATTCAAAGATGGAGAGGTCAAGGTAGACTTAAAGCTTCAGTGAAGCAACAAGTTCACTGACCAAAGGGGACATCTGGGGACATTTTTTATTTTCATTTTTCGACAGCTAACCAGACTTTCAACCCAGGTCTAAACAAATTTGAAGACAATTTTTTCAACTGATTAAACAAACTAATTTCACCTTTGGATACATTTAGCGAGAGGGAGAGCGGTTCCAAAATTCTATACATTGAATAAATGGATCTGAATCTAGGTAGTTTTAAAAAAAACTTTAGTTTAAGGGGTGGTCGGGGTAAAGAAATAAAATGCCACCCAGATTTGTCGACTACCAAAGGAGTTCAGAGTTTCAGATTTGACACAGGACTTCAATGCTTTAAGTATGCATTTTTAGTGGCAGCCCATAAGACATTAAAAGATGGATCATCAATGAAAAATCTCGAAAAACTTGCTGGCAACGGTGTAAAAAATTTCCATAAATTAATTTTTGTTTTTTTAGAGGGAAAATATCCGGTTTAATTTAAATAAATAAGCATATACTAAAAAGCAAATTAAAATCTTGGGGTGGGGGGGGTTGTTCTCCAGTACGACACAGAATTTGTAGATGGGGGGAAAAAACGAATAAAAAAGGGGTTTTGTACTCAGTGAGGACACCGATGGTGGAAAATGTTAAAAATTGGGTATGGGTTATTTACCAGCCTCCTAAAGTTGTAAATTCTTATGGTAAATTTTTACCCGTTACGGCAATAAGTCGGCTCCTATGTCAAGGCATTCATACGAGTGAATGCTTCTTTAGTTCCACGTGTCTCTCCTCAATCACATTTGAGCAACCGATATCAGATCACATGGGACATTGAAAAATTTACGGAAATCAAAGAAAAGAAATGCCGATAAAATGCAAAGACACTTTAAAGCTTATAATTTTCCAAAATTTCCTTCTACAATCTGATAAATTGTCTTTGGATTGTGAATCAAGACTGGTTGAGGTATCGGACTCGTCACGGGCAAAAATAGTCAAGGAATAAAAACTAGTTGCGTGTTCCTATGCACACGCACGTCGTGACGCCAACAATAAAATGCTATTGGAAGAGTTTTTTTTAACTATGGACGAGGAGGGCAGTATGGAAAAGCTATTGGTTTCTTTAATAAAAACGGCAAACAGAGCAATTTCACGATTACGTCATACTAATTATCCGATGACATTGTCGGATAAAGAGCAATTGGCGCTGGAAAAGAGAACAGAGGGTTGGTTGCGTAGGAATACCCGTGCCCCAAAAGTCACGGGGAAAGATAACGATCCCATGCTTGTCCATAAGTCCCCGGGAACATTACGCGGTCGTGGGTCTGCTCATACTTCATGTAAAATAAAAATTATCCAAAAAGTGTTTATGCCGGTTTTTATACATAACTCTAACTACGATCTGAAGTTTTTGCTACCTGCATTGGAACATCTTCAAAGAAATGGAACAGTGGATGATGATGATGCATGGGTGATAGACAGCTGTACGTACAAAATCATACCTAAATCAGCAGAAAAGTTGCTTGTTTTGGAATTTATTTGGAAATTTGTTGAAGCCGGCGTTGAGCATACGAATAAAATTCGCTTTTTAGATTCCTACAGTTTTTTCCCCAAATCATTGAGCGAATTAATTCAAGTGCAGAAAAATGATGACGGTTGCAATGCTTTCCTCCTTCTCAAGCAACAATTTCCAAATGGTTTATATGATTTGTTAACGGTCAAGGGCATATATTCTTATGACCATTATTGTTCCATGTCGAGAGTCGCTGAGGAGACTATTCCTCCAATTAAATCGTTTTACGACAGTCTTCATGATCTTAGCTGCACCCTCAAGGAAAACAGATTTGCAAAAAAATTTTGGGCAGAGGGAAGATTTATAAATGGATTTGACTGCCGCAGGCTGTATTTGTCGAGTGACATGTTAACTGTTTTAGACAGTTTGTGTAAAAATACTGATAAAATCTATGAGGAGTTTAATCTTGATTTGGGCTATTATTTTTCTTCGCCTCAGCTAGTGATGGACCTCATCCTGAAAATTAGTGGGGAAAAAATTGGGCTAATCACTGACATTGATCAGCATCTGTTCATCGAGAGGTCAATGAGGGGGGGGTTTGTTTTTCACGGAGACCGTATCTTGGAAACTGATCCAACGGGGGAGAAGACGGGGACAAAATCAAAGACAGTGTTCCTCGATATGAAGTCTCTCTACCCCTCGGCCAGGTCCCACTATGCACGACCTTGCAGCGACTATAACTGGCTCAATTATCCTCTAGCGCATCAGGTCCCCGCCATTGACAGTGTTGAGGACACTGAACCGGTCTGATGGTTTTTTTTAATTGATGGAGAGATACCAGTCGAGCTTCACGATTCAGTAAAGGATTTTGTTTTAACGTGTATCAATAGACCTGTGACTAAGGACTCTTTGAGTCCTCGCAATAGACGTTAATTCGAGGTGGGCGGATTGCATTGGACACTTTCAAAACAAAAACTTATTGCTGACCTTATGACGAAAAAAAAACATAGGTGTAAAAAATTTATAATTAAAATTGATTTTCAAAAACTTTATCAACTTAAAAAATTATAAAAGATACCTCGAGATTATTAAAAAGACATATTTGAAAACGTTTGTTGACACTTTCGTCGGCAAACGTTCTGCAGCACAGACGAAAGCTGAAAAAGAAATTTATAAACTCATTTTGAATTCGGCTTTCGGCAAAATGTGTGAGAGTGTTCGTATTAGGAAGCGTTGTGACGTTGTGACTGATCCAGAACAATGCACTCGAATTATTGCTGATCCCAATTACACGTCCTTGACACTCCTTGGCCCGGACATGGTACTTTTGAAAAGGAAAAAAGACGCATTGTCCTGAATAAAAATATTGCTACAGGAAGTGCTATCTTGGAGGTCTCTAAAAAGCTCATGTTGGGATTTTACTACAATCTGACTAGGGTAGAGTGGCCGGAAAAGGGGCAAGTAGAGGTCTGCTACGGTGACACGGATTCTCTACTGCTCAAAGTAAAAACACCAAATCTAATTGATGATTTGGCGCACGATGAAATTATCAGCTCACGAATGGACTACACCGCTTGGAGTGTTGGTCTTTACCCTGAGCTAGTAAAATGTCGGGCGCCCAATCAATTTTTATTTTTTAAATCTGAAACGGGTAGCGACTTGATTTCCTGTGGTATGTTTGTAGGTCCGAAGATGTACTTTATACAGACACACGACGAGGAAATCAAGAAACGTTGCAAATGAGTACCTACGTGCTATGTGGACAAGAATATCGACATGAACATTTTTAGGAATTGAATTGTTGAAAATGCAATTCCACGAGCCAAATTGTTGGCAATTCGTTCATTGAACTACAGGAACTATACTGTAAATTTAGAGAAAATAGCCATGAGTACCATTTCCGACAAGGTCTATGTTTGTCAAGATGGTGTGACCATCCTCCCCCTTGGACACTATTTAACTTCAGACCGGACCGAATGTATTGCCCACAGGGAAAGTCTCGGTTTAAATAAAGTCCTGTAAATAATTTCCTAAAAACCTTTTGGGGAGGGGGCCTCGCGGTCTTTGGGGGGGGGGGGGGCTCGCGGCCCGGGGGGGGGCGGCCGCCGCCAGCGCGGGGGGCGCACCGTCACCAAAGTTATCTTTTTCTTTTTTTTTTTTGGACTTAGAGCAGATTTTTTTTTTTCAAGTGCCATCTCTAATTTAATGTTTTTTTTCTCTATAAACAAAAAAAAAGTGTTTTTTCTCTCTCTCTGTACCTATGTAAATGTTGCTGTTTTATTTTTTTTTATAAATAAATTTAAAAAAGTTTATTTTTTCAAGTGCTCTCTATAAATAAAAAAAAAAGTGTATTTTTCTTTAAAAAGTGTATTAAAGTGTATTTTCTCTCTGTGCACCCATGTAAATGTTGTTGTTGTATTTTTTATTACGAATAAATTTAAAAAAAGTGTATTTTTTTTTTCAATGTATTGTTACTTTTTTATGTGCATATAATAAAAGAAAAAAATATGATTCTTTGTCTTTGTCTTTGTCTTCTTGAAGAAAAGAGTAGTAGTAGGGAAAAAAATTATTTAGTCATTACACAATTATGGTCTACAGTTAGTTGCCCAGGTGAACTGTTGAAAGGAACATGCATCAATTTAAAACACCGTTCAGATCTTTTCTGTGTGGGCCCTCAATGTCGGGCAAAACAACACTCTTAACTAAAATAATTAAAAATTGTGATAAAATATTTGCAGAAAAGCCGAAAAAAATCTACTACTGTTATAGTATTTGGGAGGAGTCATACAATAAAATAAAAGCAATTGCTACCACCACCATGGGATCGATGCGGATACAGTTCATACAGGGACTTGATGTTTTCAACATTATTGAACCAAAATCTTGGCTGATCATTGACGATCTGGCTGAATTTATTGAATAATAGTCCCAGCAAATGCTGCAATTGTTCACTGTTCGCTCTCATCATGAACAGATTTCCGTTACTCTAGTTCTACACAATCTCTTTCATCAGAGCAAATGTATGCGATTACTTGCTTTGAAATGCACCTACTATATCATCTACAGAGTTGTTCGTGATTCTAGCTCGCTAATAACCCTCAATAAACAAATCTATCCAGGTGACCCTAAATTTCTGCTTTCGGCATACAATCAGGCAACTAATAAACCCCACGGCTATATCCTATTGGATCTTAATCATAATACACCCGAGGATCTGCGTGTAGTCACAGATATTTTCGACAATGAAATTACAGTATATTTCCCGGTGAACACTAAAAAGACCTATTAGTCGCTATCATGACACTGAAGAAACTACATAAAAATAGACACTTTTTTTCAGTTCTAAGCACTTCAAAACCTCCGCTTAGAAAAGCAATACTCAAACATGGTATTGACAATGATTTCATTAATCTAATATCTGAACTTTGTTTAAATTTGACCGAGGGTAATGTTCAACTGCCAGAAGTAGTTAAGCAGCAGGCAAAGAAACATAATTCATTTGTACGTACTTTGGCATCTAAAAACAAAGGGAATAATTTTAAAAGGATACGAATTCGTCAGACAGGTAGTAGCTTTTACAAGCTGTTACTGGAAATAAGTTCTGGTACGGTATACAGTGGACTTTAGTGAGATTGGATAGCACTAACCTCTTAATTCCACTAGAACCTACCCTCTCATCTGTGGAACACTTTGAGAACAATCTAATTAAGTTCCTTTACAATGAAACTATTGATGATGATGAAAAAATGATTTTACTTCAAGATGCACTTCGCCGAGTTGGCACACACGATCGACCTCAGCCCACTGCTTCTGCTGACCTTTACCCATAATCATCTCCTCAATAATCTACTGCTGCTGTTTTAATGAACCTAAAGACGGTGTAATGTGATTAATGTTTTTCTAAATATTTGAATATGATTCCCCACTAATATCGTTAACAATGTAAACGACTCCTAATCTATCTCTTGGAAAGTGATCAAATTCAAGTTGAGAGCAATGGGGAAAGGATTATAATTCAGGGCAAGAGCTATAATCTACTTGATTTAATGTATGACATGGTTACAAATCGTAAATGACTATTATCATTTGACACTCATATATACAGCTTTTTAAATACAATAAATTTACACAAAATTCTTATTTAAAATAGAAAAATTCTAACAAAATTAAATGACCGGGAATCATCATCAAAATTAAAATATTATCTTGAAGAAGAAGAAGATTTTAAATAAATTTTGGAAAATACTAGCACACCACGGATACCTTCACAAAAGTGAAGACGAATTACCTCAACATCACCATCACCACCACCACCACCACCAACCAGTGTTCAAAAGGGTAGCGAAAGGATCACATCGTGTTTACATTCGAACTGGATTAAGTTCTGAAAGGTGTTTATGAAAATATTGGCAAGGTAGTGAGAGTAAGTTCCTAAACCCCTGTTTAATAAGTCACAGGTGTTTGCACTATTAGTGTACTATACGGTCTACAAAATGAACCGAGTTACACTCTGCATATAAATCATAGACTTTTGGCCAATCAATATGGAAAAAATAAATCCGTTTACCCACTGGATACAATGCAAGCAGATTTCCTGACTCTAGATGAGCTTCAAAGACGTCACAATACACCGTACAAGTACATTCTACTTGCAATCACTGTTTTTAGTCGCTATGCATATGCAATTCCATTGCGATCAAAGAGAGGTGTTGAAGTTGCTCAGGCCATTGAAAGTATTCTCGAAAAGAATTCATATAAAAAAATTCAAACGGATCGCGGTAGTGAATTTGTTAATCCTCATGTTGCAAAAGTACTAGAGAAATATAGTACACTGCTCTATCATACGCACAGTCCTATAAAGGCTGCATTGGCCGAACGATTGATAAGAACTATTCGACTTTTAATTTCAAGATATTGTACATTGAAAAATACGCCGGCTTTTATTCATGATCTGGATAAAATCATGTTGATTTATAATCAACTACCTCATCGATCATTGTCCAACTATACACCAACGGAAGTTCATCATTCGGATCATAATACAATTGACCCCTTTCTTAAACAATATCCCAATGAATCGAAAGTCAAGAAGAAGAAAAATAAATTCAAGGTTGGTTATACGGTTTTAATTAATAGAACAACTAATGTTTTTGAAAAGGGGAATTACTTGTGGTCCACAGAACTTTTTAAAGTGGCAAAAATCCTATACACTAAACCCATAACTTATCGCCTGCGTAATACCAAAGATGAAGAGATTCTCGGCGGCTTTTATGACTATGAATTGCAAAAAGTTAAAAATGCTAGTGAAATCTATCAAATTGAAAAAAATATTAAAGACACGTACTAGCAGGGGTAAGAAACAGTTACTTGTTCGGTGGCTAGGGTCCAACTCTGATTTTGATTATTAGATTGATGTTGAAGATATTGACAATGCCCAGTCATTTCTCTGTAACTTTCATGTCAAACGTTTCCGATCCTCTCTACAATGACTTGAATACGACAAGTAATTTTTGGACAAAACTCTCACCCACCGTCAAATTTGACGGCGCATATGAAGTGGCTCTTGTCGACTGTATTCTCAAAAATACCTATGACATCCTGAGAAAGGATCGTAAATAAGAAATAAAAATACGACCATTTGAATTCAGTGATGAAGGTGCAATGGCAACTTTTGACTCTAATCAGTAACCTATTGCTAACATCCCCTACAGGGAATACAATAACAAGCATGAACTGTGTCGAGTTATCAACAAAAAAATTACAAGTCGAAAAAAAATCGGTTTCACTTTCAATTACTCAACGGAACAAAGGAGAATTTATATTAATAATACATTTGAGAATGAAAGAATTTTCCTCAATGAGAATTTACGTGAGGTTCTTGGTTTTAAAAACGTACTATTAAGACAAAAAATGTCAGTGGTGGTGACCATGCTATCTATGCAGACTATGCATCCAGCTTCTCCACGGACACGTGCATATTTTTCTACTCTTCCTGTTTGGAAACAACTTGGTTGTGTAATTCATATTTCCCCCTCCTACGAGTTCTTGACCGAAAAACTGATCATGACCATATTCACCACTATAAGATAAAGAATTTGCAGTATGTTCATGTGAACATTTCCTATCTGGAACTCTGTCAGTTAACACTAAAAACTGAATTAGGTGATTCAATAGCAATTTAAAACGGCTTAGCAGTGATTACATGTCATTTTCGACCCAGTGTCAACGACAACGACGGTACAATAACCTAAAAAATGAACGATAGAAGAATTCCATTTGTCTGTCCCGATATCGATTGCTATCTTGGTGCTTCGAGTCCACGTCAAATAGGCAATGGATTGGACTACTACAAGGGTCGTACTACAATGTCTGGCTATGGTCTTGGTAGCTGGTTTGCTAGGCTATTTCGTTCTCCACTACCCCTTGCCAGAAAATATCTTGTACCTGCTCCATCAAATTTTGCTGCCTCAACACTACAGGACTGGGGTTCAGGCAAGAATTTCAAGGAGAGTGTTAAGGAAAATATTAGATCTTCAGCAAGAGCGGTTGGTGAACAATTAAAATCTAGACAAACTGGGTAGGGACTGAAAAGGATGCGTTCACGTCATTCACTCATCAGTCTCCACCCAGGCAGGAAGCAAAGGACATCAACAAGGACTTTAAGAAATAAAACAACGACGGCCAATAAGCAGCAGCAGAACAAGAAGAAAAAGATTGTTAGATCAAAGAGAGATTTCTTCTCTTAAGATGACATATTTCCCCCACAGGGAATCATATCCATCAATCAGTTCCTCATTGAATCTGTTCAACGCTGAAAATGTTGATGTCAGTGTCAAGTAAGGATACTATGAACAATTTCACCCTCAACAACCCCTCTCGGAAAATATACACTTTCAAATATTTTCCAATGAAGACTATTTCATTGATTTGTCATCAACATTTATTGATTTAAATGTTGTAGTGAAGAAAAAGTCAGATAATACACCTCCAAATGCCGGCGATGGTGTCTCATATGAAAAATGTATTCTACACAACTTATTCAAGCAAATTAATGAGTTTATTAACGGAACGTTGGTGAGCACTAGCAATAATTTATCCAAATATGCAAGCTACATACAATTTATGACGATCACGCCAAAGGCGTACAAGGAGATGAGAGGACAATCATTGGGCTATGAATATCGAACAGGTGTTCATACTGACGGTGAGTTGACTACAGCAGTGACCCAGGAGTATCATCTAGTTGGAAAATTAAATCATGAGATATTCAATATATCCCAATGGCTACCCCCCAATGTCAAGATTGACATAAAGTTACAGATGGCCCCATCGAATTTCATTTTGAGAAAAACACTTCCTGCAGCACCCGATGCAAATGTTATTATCACATCGGCAATTCTCCACGTCCGAAAACAACAAGTTATGAGCTCTTTTGCAATGGCAGTGGAGAAGCTAAGAGCCAATGGCAACAACATTAAGCTTCTTGTCCCCCATACAATCACCAATCAACGTCACATTGCCGCCGGTTCTCGTAGCTATAGCGATTCACCATTTATCAATGGAGAAATCCCATCAAAATTGGCTTTGACCTTTGTGAAGAGTGGCAGTGCCGTTGGATCCTGGACTGAATCTCCCCAAGATTTTAATTTTTTCGGTCTATCTAGCCTTGTGTGCAAAGTGAATGGTATTCCACTGTACACTCTATCATTTGACAAAAAATCCTATAGAACTCTGTACGAGTTGACTATGCAATCCCTAGATCATGACTCTCAACTATTTGAAAATGGAATAACCGATTCAATGTTTTCAAAAAATCATGGGGTTATTGTTTTGGACTTGTCAGGTACACAGGATATGAGTATAGTACGAACTGGGAATGTACGTTTAGAGTGTACATTTGCCAATGCTCTGACTGAGAGTATCACGCTAATATCACTGAGTCAATTTGAAACCTATTGGGAAATCACACCCGACGGCAGTTTTCTACTAGACCTTGCACCATGAACACAAATCAAATAATCAATGTATTTAGTATGGATCCATACATGTCCCAGTCCTTTTGCATACCCTCGGACTTCATTGAAAAAATTCCAAGTGTTAACAATACACTAATCATTGTTAATAGCAGTCCATCGACTTTGAAGACTGGTCATTGGATATGCATCTTTCAAACAGCGAAGAATATTGAATTTTTTGATCCTCTTGGCCTATCGTATAAATTCTACGTTCCATACATCAGCAACTTTATTGAAAGCAGGGGGAAAACCATTATTCAAAATCAACGAAGAGCACAGGATTTAACGACTAAGACATGTGGCTTTCATGCACTACTCTTTTTCATGTTCAGATGTCGTGGCTACACCTACAAGCAGTTTCTCAACATCTACGTTGACTTACCTCAATTGAACGACTTTCTAGTGGAGAATATTCTTACAAGTGTATTTGATATTGATTTTAGTGCCGTAAGAATAAAATGTTCTAAAGATGTATATGAAATTGTTTATTAATAAAAAAAAAAATATATACACGATAAAACGACATTTCTACTCTTTAGATTTCATCCACTACTAGGTATTTGTCGACGACAACTAGTGCAGGTAGATTATCTGAATTCACAGTGTACTGATCCTGATGTAGTGCAATGTCAGGGTCACATTTTCTACAGTAGAATGTGACTTCACTCTTGTCATATATCTTTGTATAGTCAATGATACTAGTTGCATTCATTCTATAGAATTCACATGTTTCAATTTGCCTATTTGAAGCAATTTCACAAACAGTGTCCTCAAGTGTCGAATCACATTCCGTCACAGCCAAATAAAAATCAGTGGGCTTATAGTCATAAAACCAAGTGTCTTCACAACAATGACGTAGAAACCATATTCTCTTGTTGTTCCAACAGTTGAATCGTTGACGTGGTTCCTCCTCCCAGAACAATCTAAAACCATGACGATACCAATCTCGTAGCAATAAACTAAAATCACGGTTATGATTCTTTCCAATCATACCGGGATATGTACTGTCCCACTGCTTACATTTATCCTAATGACAATTGGAGCATAGGTGGCCTCTAGGATGAGAGTCACACACCTATTCAAGACAGGAATTACAACCTTTAATTTGTACAGCATATCCTCTATGCAATTTACACGGGTTGCAGAATCTACACTTCTCATCATATTCCTCAATCATTGCGCAATTCTCACATGATGACCAGCTTCCCTGTGTGTACATACATAACGGACATGTATGGAACATTTTTTCATGTGTTAACACTCTCACTGTCACAATAATACTGAGCTAGCAAGATCAAAAAAATTGTCTGAGAGAGAGAGAGAGAGGAGTAAATCATCCTTGAGCACCATCTTTCTTATGAAAAAAAAGTCCTAAATTTCTAAAAACTAATGTTTAAAATCATATCCACAATATCATTTTGCTGCGTCGTGATCAATATATCAATAAATTGTGTAAATGCATTTGGACCACGATGTAGAAGCTTCATACAATAGTCTAATGATGGAGAATCAGTTTTCATTATATCGACAAGCATTTCCCGAGAAAATATCTTTTTTTGAATAGACAACTCTAGAAAATCGTCATCTAGAATCAAACGCTTTTCCATAAGAACTAGATTCCTCATGAATCGATCTTTCTCGAATCTATCCATTTTTTAGAGTCCTAACTCTCTCACAACCAACTTCAGACTAATCAGAATCTCATTTTTGTACTCTAAAAAATACACACTTGTCTACTATAGAAAAAGAAAAAATACCACTTAATTAGAAACAGTTATATTGAACATAATTACAATAATAATAATATTCACTGATGCATTTTTTTCTCATCAATATATTTTGATAGGACATCTAACGCTGACCAAAGTTTTTTTATATGGAGAATATTTAATTTTCCAGCAAAACACAGTTGCTCCTCCTGCTTAAATTTTCTTAATGATATCACATATCTAACATACATAATGTCCAATTCAAGACATAGTCGACAGCCAGCAGTTATTTCCACAGCTACATTAGGTACTCGTATATCGTTGCTACTGCTGCTGCTGCTGTCAGTTCCATAATTTATATGAAATAGTGTAAATTCACCACAAATTTTTTTTTCTCCACTACTATCATCTAAAATAAAAACTATTATCTTTTAATTAAGGTATATTAATAATATTAACTTTAAAGAAAACTATTCATTTTATTAAAATCATAATAACCAATCAAGTTATGCTCGGTCATCTTGACAAAGAGTGTGATGACATGTAGAATTAACTATCAGAAAAAAAAACCTGTTTGTACGGGGGCGCCCCAGAAATGGAATCTCTTAGTCTACTTATATGTAAACATTGGGCAAAGTTCATAACTTGCAGACCTTACCCCGGGGACTGTGGGGGATTAAGTCACCCTCAAAGACATAGTTATTGTATTTTTCGACCATGCTGAACAAAATGGTTATCTCAAAATTTTTATCGGATGACTTTGGGAAAAAATGAGCGTGCGAGGGGGTTGACCTCCCTATTTGCCCTCCATGTTTTTGGTCACTTAAAAAGGGCACTAGAACTTTTAGTTTCCATTCAAATGAGCCCTCCCGCGATATTCTAGGACAACCGAGTCGATACAACCACCCCTGGGGAAAAAAACAAACAAAAAACAAATAAATAAACACGCATCCGTGATCTTTCTTCTGGCAAAAAACACAAAATTACACATTTTTGCGGATAGGAGCTTGCAACTTATATAGTAGGCTTCTCTGATACGCTGAATTTGAGGGTGTAATTTTAAGTTCTATGACTTTTATGGGGTGTTTCCCCCTTTTTTCCAAAATAAGGAGAATTTTATCAGGCACGTAAGTTTTGATCGGTAAAACACAACTTGATGAAACTTATATATTTGAAATAAGCATACAAATTTAATTCTTTTTATGTGTCTATTGGTATAAAAATTCAGTTTTTTAGAGTTTCGGTTACTATTGAGCCGGCTCACACCTTAATTACAGTTCGTTACCACGAATTTTTTGACATTGTTTATTTGAGTGAAGTTGAAATCTCATGTCTTAGATGTATAGAATTCTTAAAAAAGTATATATTCCTGACATTAAAAGGGGTTTTGATGACTACAATTGAAAAAAGCTTATCAAATTGAGATGAATTTGAGATAATGTTAAATTATATTAAGTTTGTTTGATCAAGGTTGATAATTCAAAGTCTTATCTGATTCATATTCATGTAAACAGCGTATATTCGTGACATAAGAAGTGTTTGAGGTTTAATTTTGCTTAACTTGTTTTTTTTTTTAACTGTGAAATAACTAGTTTTCTGATTTAAGTTACTTGAGATATAGTTTTTAACTATAGGATTTCATTTGAGATTTAATCGTACATTTGTTCTCAGAAATAAAATTGCAATTACCCCAAAACCTTTAAACAGTAGTAATAAAGTTGAATATATTGTTAGCAATGTTAGGAAGGACCTATGAGAAAAATATCATAAACCCAAGCGTTTTTAACTAGTTCAAATGTGTTTAACTGTTTTATTTTTAGCCGTGAGATAACTAGTTTACTGATTTTATTTACTTAAGGTATACTTTTCAAGTTATATGATGCTGTTTAAGACATGAATGTACATTTTTCTTAAAACTGAAACCTAAGCTTCTACCGAAATTAATAACATCAAATATATTTTAAACAATGTAACAATTCTCAAGCCCAAATATTTTTAGCTGGTTTAAATGTGCTTGATTGGCTTTATTTTGCACTATGAGACAGCTAGTTTCCTGATTTAAGATACTTGAGATATAGTTTTTTCCTTGAGATATAAAGGTATTTTTGAGATATAAAGGTATCAATCGTTTGAGATATAAAGGTATTTTTTTCCCAAAACTGAAACATAAGTTTCTTACAAAATTAATAAAATCAAATATATTTTAAGCAATGTTAGACAGCCCTATTAGAGAAACGATGGAAGTTCAGACGTTTTTAACTGCTCTAAATATGCTTAACTCTTCTTATATTGTCAATCTTTAGCCATCTTTTTAATTCTTCAAAGTAATAGATTAGGTTCTTATTCTTAGGATTATTTGAGTATTTTTTCTAATGACTTTTTTTGTTGCAATTTTCTAAGAATAGTAATGAAACCGAACATATTTTAAGCAAATGCTTGAAAAATGCTAGGAACTTGTCTAGAATCCAGAATTCACGCGACAACTGGATTGAAGATCAGATAGGCATTTTGCCGGGTGATACCTAGACGCTGTATAAACAAATAGTTTCTCACTCCGGGAACTATATTGAAACTTTAGTTTATTGGGTTTAGGGGGAATAAAAGGTACCTAGGTTGGGTACAGTTAGGTTACGTATTTAATATATGCTAAGTTTTACACCTAAGTTTTGGTTCAGACACTTAAATGGGCCTTGGCATCAGAAATCAAATTTTGTTTTCTTTTGAGCTTCCCCCACTCATTCATAGTAAAATCTCTTTTTTTTTTTATTCTGGTTATTGAATGAATTTATGTCAAACAGCAGCTTAGAAAAATTCTAATGCATCTTCAATTATGACAGGAGAAAATAAAATTTATTACCCTTGAGAAATAGTTACAAGTGCTGCTCCTTAACAATCACCCATTTGGCAATTTGGTTCAGACACTTAAATGGGCCTTGGCGTCAGACGTCAAATTTAGTTTTCTTTTGAGCTTCCCCCACTCATTCATAGTAAAATCTCTTTTTTTTATTCTGGTTATTGAATGAATTTATGTCAAACAGCAGCTTAAAAAAATTCCAGTGCATCTTCAATTATGACACGAGAAAATAAAATTTATTACCCTCGAGAAATAGTTACAAGTGCTGCTGCTTATCAATTTGTCAATTTGGTTCAGACACTTAAATGGGCCTTGGCGTCAGACGTCAAATTTTGTTTTCTTTTGAGCTTCCCCAACTCATTCATAGTAAAATCTCTTTTTTTTATTCTGGTTATTGAATGAATTTATGTCAAACAGCAGCTTAGAAAAATTCTAGTGCATCTTCAATTATGACACGAGAAAATAAAATTTATTACCCATGAGAAATAGTTACAAGTGCTGCTCCTTAACAATGACCCATTTGTCAATTTGGTTCAGACACTTAAATGGGCCTTGGCGTCAGACGTCAAATTTTGTTTTCTTTTGAGCTTCCCCCACTCATTCATAGTAAAATCTCTTTTCTTTTTAAATTCTGGTTATTGAATGAATTTATGTCTGTTTGTCTTACGTCTTAATACAACCCTTTACCCTTCTACGATCTTTTTCTGCAGTAAGCTCTTATATACTGATGTTTTGTGACCCTTTTTGATCTGAAACCCTTTAAAAGAAATATAAGTTTGTCTAATTTCAGAATATGATAATATTAACATACAGTATAGCAGATTAGATCAGTCATCTACAATATGGTTCTAATAACACTACATATTGCAGGACAGTCCATCCTCCAAGGTATCAAGGACAAGATCAATTGCTGAACTTTGATATTAAACCCGCATCGCTTGATTTTTACTATAAGAATAACAACAACGTAAGTACTTATTGGGTCCAGGAGTAATTTAGTCTGCTTTACATATTGTGCCACAATTTTAGTGCATTCTGAGAAAACAGTTACGGTTTTTAAAAAAAAGTTTGTTCGACTAGATGGATTGATATTATATTATATTACCAAAATGCGATGTAAAAAATTTCGTAGATATAGTTCCAGATTCGCTAGAATTATACTTGAGGGGCTAGGTGCCGTAAAATTTTCATGGTCCAAGTATAAAACTCTTAAAGCTCGGCGTAGTTCACAATTACAATTATAAAGTTTCACCCAGATTTGAAACTGTTTTCTCTTTTACAGGCTGGTAAGGCTCTGCAAAACTTTTTATTATGGTTTTTGTACAAAACCCTTATAACAAAAAGTGCCAATGCCCAATATCACAAACGAAAAAGTTGCAAATCAGGCTCTATCAAAATTTGGATATTATGACTCTTTGACGTCAAATGAAAAAATAGAATTTATAGCAGAATATTCTGGGGATTCGGGGAACTATATTTTCAATATAGTGAATGACATAGTCAATCAAATATTGAATATGATTTTTTCTATAGGGCTCCAGTTTTTTGGATAGACTCAGGATAAAATATTTCCACTTTTGCTAATGATATATTTTGCACGTAGACAATGGGGAAGGTTGCATAATCTAGAATCCTTGCCCTTGGGCTATGGGGGTCTGAAATTCCTGGAAGCGTAGATTCTAGACTTTTTGAGTAGTTTGAACTAAATGGTAATTAAAATTTTTTAATCAGTGTTGAGCAGAGGGGGTACCTAAAGAGGTCAAAGGGGTAATTACCTTCTAATCACTTTTAAACACCTCCTCAATTTACTTTGAAAGTTTCAACTTAATACCCGCAGTTGTTTTTTAGATATTGCTGATATTCTCTTTTCCACTACCAGCAAGCTCATAGTCTGTTTAGATTGGATTCTCCATCCCGCTCAAAGTTTCCTTTATGTTTCACCTTTGCTTTTAACGTTTCCTTTAAGTTTGTTTAGGGACCCAGGATCAAGCATACCATCTTTTCCATTTAATATAACATATATGTTTATCTGTTTTATATAACAACGGGCAACTTGCCTAGCTTATAGCCCTTGCCCCAGAGGCTAAAGTGGTTTAAACCCGTGAGGCATAATTATTTCACCTTTGAACTATCTTGAGTAAGTAGCTACCTCAAAATTTTGATTTTATGTATTCAATTAAAAGGGCCTGGGGGTCTGGCTGCGCTTTGATTACTTTGGATTCTTAAAAAGGACACACAAACTTTCAATTTGTAATCAAATGAGCCACCTCCATATATTATCAGACTATTCGTTTCATAAAAACCTCTTATGTTAACAATAAACCACTTGTGTAAAATACATCCCTTACACCAGGGTTGGAGGTGGGAGGTTCAACTCCAAGAGGATGATTATTTGACCTATGGAATATTTTGAAAAAAATGGCTGTCTCGATATTATACTCCAAAATATTTTTGGGGAAAAATTCGCGAGGGACTGCTTGCCCTCTAATTTTTTTTCGACTCTTGAAAAAGAAACTAGAACTTTCAATTTCCAATCAAACAAGCCCCCTTCTAAGTTTATGTGACCATCCCTTCATAAATACCTTTGATGTAAAAATAGGGCATCTTACATAAATTAAAGTCCTTTCTCATGAGGGGGGGGGGGTTGCCAAACACAAAACCATGGTTATCTGACCTTCAGACTATTTTGAGCAAATGACTATATACAAATTTTGATTTGAAACGTTTGAAGAGAAAATGATTAGGCAGGGGAGCGGGTTGCCCTTCAATTGCTTTTACCTTGTCTTAGACCTTAGATTCACCTGTGCCACCAGAAGCACGTAGTGCATCCACAAAGATCAACCGGTCATCCTGCATGTGTGTCGCCGTCCAAACACCCTCCCATTGGGGTTGGAACGTCGTATGACTGATGGACAGGTCCTGTTGGTAAGTGCAACGCAAGGTGTTCTTTAGTTGACCTCTGCTGAGGATCCCCTGAGGTTGCCATTCCAAGATCTGTCTCAGGATCCTATCGTCATTTATACAGATTACGTGCCCAAGGTATCGCCGTCTTTGTTGCCGAATGACGTTTGCAACTATGAGCTGACCTGTGATAGATCGGACAGTCTGTTTTGTGACGTGATCTCACCAGTCGATGTTCAGATTCCTCCAAAGGTAGTTATTTTCGAAAACAAGAATTCGTCTTTGTTGCTGCTAATTTAGATTCCATCACTTGTTGCTGTAGAGAAGTGCAGAAAGGACATTGTTATTAAGTAGTTTCTTAGAATATCTTAGAATATTTTTTTGACTGCCATACTGGTTTTAGTTCGTTAAAAGCTCTACTGGCTTGGCTCATCCTCAGCTGCACTTCCTACTCAATTGATCCTGAATTCTCCACTGTGTTGCCGATGTACCTGAACTCTAAAACCCACTCAACAGTTGAATCTCTACACTTTATATCCAGGCTGAAATTAGTTGTTGCCATGCTCTTTGTCTTCTCTGCATTAATCATGAAGCCAAGTTGGCCAGTATTTTCACGAGTAGTATTTAGAAGGCTCTGGAATTTTTTCTCGTTACTTTCGTTCAAGGCAATGTCGTCATCAAAATCCACGTCAGCAAGTTGTTTGGCTTCTCCAATTTTGATGCTAAACTCTGTATAACCACGAAGTATATAGTCGACGGTAAAGACGAAGAGGAACAGAGAAACAACATAGCTCTGTTTTATGCCGGACATGATACGGAAATATCTAGCTTTCCCTTCTTGGGTCCTAACATAGTATTCTAAGTAACAATACAATGTAACAATTTGGGCCATCAATTTGTTAGTAACTCCATATTATGGCAGGATTTTCCATAGCAAATCTTGGTCAATGGACTCAAAGGCTTTCTCGAAGTCCTCGAAAATCAAGTAAATTTCTTCTAGCCATTCATTGCACTCCTCAATCATCATCTGTAGTGTATAGTTAAGATCCATGCAAGATTACAGTGGCCAGACACCGTGCTGTTTGTCCTGCAGATGTTTGACGAGGACGTTCTGGATGCGCCGTGGAATAATCTGTGAGAAAAGTTTACCCAGAATATGTAGGAGACTGATGCCCCTCCAGTTGTCAGATTTTGTTGCGTATCCTTTGAAAAGTTTGATGAGCATACTTTTGGTCCAAATATTGGGTACCTTTTCAGACTTTCAGATAGGCTGCTAGCAAAAAATGTAAGCCAATCATCCGTACAGGTAATCAGTGATGTATTTATCATCGTAGCTGTTATTCTATCAGTTCCTGCTACTTCGCCATTCTTTAACTTTTTGCCTCAAAAAAAGCAACTTCTGGTTTCCACTCGAATGAGCTTCTTACATGGCATATACGACCACCTTTTTCTTAAAAACTCACTATTATCAAGGGGCAACTTTCATAATTAACAACTCATTCCCCAAGGCTGTGGTGGGTCTTGTCAATCTAAGAGACATAGTTATTTGCCCTGTTGAACATTCTGAAAAAAATGGCTTCCTCAAAGTTTTGATAGAATTCAATCTGAAAAAAGTGAGTGTGAAGGGGGAGGGTCTAGTTACACTCCGATCACTTTTGATTCCCAAAAAGGGAAAGTGTTGCCTATAGTGGTGTAATATTATAATGTTGCCTCTGATATTTTTGCATCTACTTTTATTACTTGCAACGCTAATATTGACCGAAAACATTCTTGCGACACATTTATGTACTTTGTCAAACATTTATATTTACTAAATATTTTATCGACACTAATTGAAATTTAACCTGTAATAGTAATTTCTCCTAAACAAAACTGAATCCATCTCAAAACTATTTTTAAATATATATGAAGGGTTCGGACTATTTCTAGATCACATGGGTAAACGATATAAATAAAAATTTACTTTGACACAAAATTACTTTTTTCAATTTCTTAGCTCTCTATTGATTCATTAACTTTTGAAAAATTCCATATGAGACAATATTAAAAAAAATAAGATGTGCATTAAACCTACAAAAAAAAAATAAAGACAAAGAATAATTGAAGCGTGAAGTGAATATAAACAAGTATAAAAAAATATTTGGGGCCCAAAAGTAACATAAACTACATTGAATATAGACCTAATAAAATGCATATTAAAAGCTAAATGTAACAGCTCATTGTTTATTGATAATTATTTATATTTGTTTTACACATAGAAAACTGTTTGAATTCATTTCCACTTCGATTTCTTGCTTGGTTGTAAATTTACTCTAATTTAATTCAACATTCACTTCAATATCTTCTGAGAGTCGTATATTAATCCCCTCAGCCCTAGAAAGAGGTGTAGTAGTATTAGTAGCAGTCGGGGGGGGGGCCTCAAAGCTCCTAGACCAGGGATGTGGGTAAGACCTTCTCTTTTGAATGACTCCTAGGTCACATTATGCTACTCGTGAAAACCTATTATAAATTAATTCTTTATTATTTATACTTATTTACGGAGAGAAATAGAATCCTAAACGGAATGCCACATGCATAAATGCATGACTAAGAGCAGCTAGATTTCTATATGCCTCATCTTCATAGTAAACACTCGCTGGAAAATCCTCTTTAAGTCAATGGCATCGGTGAGTCTTTCTCATTTGCCAACAACATGAGGGAAGTTAGTTAAGAATCAACCTTGACAGTTCTTAGCAAGTTCTAAGCAAACTTGAGCTTCATAAATTTTCTTTTGTCAGTAGCTACTGCAACATGTGTTGTCATAGCCAATTTGAAAAGACAAATAACTTGCTTAAACTGATGCTGCTGGCACTGTCTTCCACCTAAGACTTCTCTTAAGCAAGTAGCGCATTGGTAAAACTGAAACAGAACTCAAGCTTTACTTGAAGAGCAGTTGAATCTGGATTTCTTTCCTTATTTGAAAAAAAAACATGTTTTTAGAGCTCAATATCTGTAACTGAAAACTTTTTTTAAAAGGAGGTTGAACTAAGGAGTAAAATGACTGAAAAGTGTCAGAGAAAGCTCTGAAATAATCTCCCATTATTGTCGTGAACCTATAAAAAAGAGTTTTAAAGTGTTATCTATAGAACAGATGCATTTAGAATTTGGCTCTGCTGTGAGCTCATCTGTTAAAACGAGATGGTCTAATTCGCAGAAGATGATATCTAATAAAATATGCCTCTGGAGCGACTTCCATCTTTATGGGAAACACTGCTGCACTGTCAATTAAATTTTTCATTTCAGCTTCAGATATTTGTCTCACTGCTTTTACCTCACTCTATTCTTTTCCTTTTCTCAATCTGTTTTCTGTTTTTCTTGTTTCTCGAAAATTTTTAGATAACCAGTCGGTCAAGGCTATCAAAAAACTATGCATAAAACCTCCTAGTGTTATATATTTGAGCAACCCTCGTAAATAGTAAACGAAACTCTAAAACTATTTTTTGTATGAAAGAAAACAGAAAATGGGGACGTTAAAACTGAAATTGAACAGCAATTAACATAAATTTGAGAGAGGTTGACCCCTCCTTCCACCACCAACTATTTTCAATGAGATTTCTTTATCACAGTGGGTCACAAATGAAAAGAGTCATCAAACAGTTCGTGGTAACGAACTGTAAGTAAGTAGCGACCCGGCTCAATAGTAACCGAAACTCTAAAAAACGGGATTTTGATTCCAATAGATACATCAAAAGAATCAGATTTTAATTCTTATTTCAAATATATAAGTTTCATTAAGTTTAATTTTACCCATCAAAAGTTACGTGCCTGAGAAAATTTGGCTGATTTTCGAAAAAAGGGGGAAAGACCCCTAAAAGTTATAGAACCTTAATGAAAATCACACCATCATATTCAGCGTATCAGAGAACCCTACTGTAGAGGTTTCAAGCTCCTATCTACAAAAATGTGGATTTTTGCATTTTTTGCCAGAAGAAAGATCACGGATGCGTGTTTATTTGTTTGTTTGTTTGTTTGTTTGTTTGTTTTTTGTTTTTTTCCCCAGGGGTGATCGTATCAACCCAGTGGCCCTAGAATATCGTAGGAGGGATCATTGGAACTAACATCAAAAGTTCTAGTGCCCTTTTTAAGTGACCAAAAAAAATGGAGGGCAACTAGGCCCCCTCCCACGCTTATTTTTTTACCAAAGTCACCCGATCAAAATTTTGAGATTGCCTTTTTGTTCAGCATGGTCGAAAATATGATAAATTTGTCTTTTGGGATGACTTAATCCCCCGAAGTACCCAGAGGGAGGGCTAAAAGATATGAACTTTACCCAATGTTAACATATAGTATTGGTTATTCGGAAGTATACAGAAGTTTTCAGGAGGTTTTTTTTCTGCTAGTGGGAGGCAAGGGTGGGTCGGGGGTTATGTTGGAGGATCTGTTCATGAAGGAAGTTTTCATGGGGGAAGGGAAATCGCCATGAAGGGGGCGCCGGACTTGCCAGCATTATTTATTGGTTATTGGGAAGTATACAACCATTTTCAGGAAGGATTTTTTCTGGAGGGGGGGCTAGAGGAGGGAGTTACTCTGGAGAATGTTTCCGTGGAGGATGTTTCTTTGGGGTATGGGACATTTCTATGAAGGGGGCGCCGGATTTCCAAGTATTATTTTAAAAACGATCAGAAATCAAATAAAAAAAAACAAGTTTTTTCAACTGAAATGTAAGAAGGAATATTAGAACTTAAAACGAACAGAAATTATAACGTATGTGAGGGGGTTCTCCCCCAAGTCAATACCTCACTCTTTACGCTACAGTTTTTTTTAGTGCTTTCAAAAGAGCTATCTATTCTAATTAAACGGCCTTTGTGATTCAGGGGTTTGTGAATCAAATTTTTTTTTTACTTTTAACGTAAGGAGCGTGGTATTGACTAAGGGGAGAACCCCCTCATATACGTAATAACATATACCTAATAAAAAAAAACAATAAAAAGACAAGCGATACGGCTCAATAGTAATCGAAACTTTTAAAAACGGAATTTTGATGTCAATAAATGTATCAAAAGAATGTGTTTATAATGCTGATTCTAAATATATAAATTTTATTAAGTTTAGTATTACTCATCAAAGGCAACAAGCCTGAGGAAATTTACTCGATTTTTTAAAGAGGGGGAAACATCCCCTACAAGTGAAAGAATTTTAATGAAAATCACAACGTCAGATTCAGCGTATCAGAAAACCCTATTACATAGGTTTCAAGCTCATATCTGCAAAAATCTGCAACTTTGAAATTTTGCCAGAAGAAAAATATACGAATATAGAAGTTAGTTACGTAAGTTAATTTGTAAAGACATTCATTTAGCAAAAGAAAAGTAAAATTTTTATGCAAATAAAAGCTGCATTAATTAAAACCCGATCAGAAATTAAATAAAAAAAACAAGTTTTTTAAACTGAAAGTAAGGAGCGACATTAAAACTTAAAACGAACAGAAATTATTCCGTATATGAAAGGGGCTGTCCCCTCCTCAAAGCCTCGCTCTTTACACTAAAGTTTTTTATTGTTTTAAAAAATAGAGGTTTGATAACTAGTCAATAGTTAGCGTAAAGAGCTAGGCGTTGCGGCGGGGCCCGCCCCGGTTCTATGCGGCCGCCGGTCGGTGCGGGGTATGTTTTAATGTCGCTCCTTACTTTCAGTTTAAAAAACTTGTTTTTTTTATTTAATTGTTTACAAGCACAAGTTGAACATTAACATTAAGAGCTTTAGTCAAGAGGATGGGGAGTGACCTAACTTTAATAGAGTAAAAGCATTTATTATAGGACAGAACGTAATAAAGGAATTTGTAATACTTTTGATCTGACAAGTGATGCTCATGACTTACGACCACTTCTCCTAGCCAAATAGAATTAACAACAACAACAAAACTGTAAGTTTTTTAACACGACAATAAAGAATAACGTCATATCTTAAAGACAAATATCAATAACTCTAAACAGAGTAGGATTAAGCACCAAGTCCCATACCCTGCTCTTTATATTGTAGTCTTAAGATTGACTCTTTAAGCGTACTGACGTACTAATTCACCGGGTTAAACAAATAGATCGAAATAAGTACCTACAGTATTCAAATATTATTATAGAAAAGTGAATGAAATATATATATAGAAAATTTACATAAATTAATCACGACCAGAAAGTAAAGTAAAAAAACAAGTTCTTTTCAAATGCCAGTACCAACCCCCTCAACCGCTGCCCAGCTAAGAATGCAGCAAGTACAGCCAGTGGGTAATTAGAAGCTCAGCATTTGCTGATTGCCATTCAAAACATTGAAAATGTCTACGTAATTGTTGAGAAATTCATTTTAAGTTTAGCCACAACACTGGAAGACAAAATACAATAGATTGTGAAAGCGACAGCTTTTGGTTGACAAATCTTGCATTCTCTTCTGTTTTTTTGTTTTTTTATGATTTTCACTTTCTTTTAAGAAAGATGTTGATATAGGGTGGAGTAGAAGGCATATTGTTGGCTGAGAGTATTGAAAATTCGTGTGGAGGAGTATGCTTAGAGGGTAGTGTTGGTGCGGGATATCACTTTTCAAAGATTCACGGACAATGGAATGAACATTATAGATATAGAAACCTCCCCACCTATGACGAGAATAAGTTTTCTAACTGTCATAAAATCCAATTCTTATCTCATCGTATCTCCTTGCTAGATCTTTTTCAAAAACCTTTGATTGCTTACTAATTGCTTATCGGATTGTATACTGTACATAATCTGAATTTTAAAACTTTTTTTAAGACCTAGTAATGGATGTGGGGACTTCTGGCAGTAGTCTAAAGCTTCAAAAATCAACATGATGGGAATAGTTACATTGGGGAAACCTAGAGCCGACCTACTAAAACACCCGCCGGATATAGCCTACTGTTGAATTACTGAAGAAGAAGAGAGTGTGGCTATAAGCCTCATGAAAAAATGGGGAAACTTTAATGGGCCCATTAAAAATATCTACTGGAAATGCTGTTTAACAAGTAAAGAATATAGGAGTGTATGACAATAAATCTGTGGGTGCGCTAGAAGTAATTATTTCCTTACCACTGATGTCAAATCAAATACAAACGTACTATATACAAGAGGGCTGTCCAAAGGCCACAACAACAATATCTAAGGAATGGCTAAGGATATTAAGCTGTAACTTAAAAATCAAGTTGTCAGGAAAGTTTAATAAACAAAAGAGGGTAGCTAGTCTCCCTCCTTAGACCCTTTAAGATACTTCTCTTTACACTGATATATATATATATATATATATATATATATATATATATATATATATATATATATATATATATATATATATATATATATATATATATATATATATATATCATAAGAAGCCGTTTAGTTCGAAATAGTCATGAGGGTCTAATTGCTATGCATCCGGGGATACTATGCCCCACAGCCGCTGACCTAAGGATTGTAAATTCAAAATTTTCCTTTCTGAACATGCAGTTTTTATTATTGGGTAAGGGGGAATGTTTGATACCTTGATGGTCTGAATAGACTTAGAATAGTGAGGTAAAATATCGGTGACTGAGTGGTATGTTTAGCTAAAGCAAAAAACGCTATGTGTATCTAAGCTATCAAATACTTTGTGTGTACAATATCTTAGGAACGGGTAAGGGTATTAATTTTAAATTCATGGGGCCACTATTACTACTGCTACTACTACTGCGGTTAAAAATACAGCTGGTTGTGACTATGACAGTGACTACTTTCAACTGCAACAAAACACCACTGTAACTGTGACTGTTTGCAGCTGGTACTATGCTCGATTGTGAACTATTTCCAGGGAATGTCATGAGATGCTGATTAAAATGAAAACATACTATGCGCATGCTACTGGTCAAAAAGACGTATCAGCACTATCTCAGTAATAGCTGAGATCATTAAGTCTAAACTTTTAGGTCATATTGAACAGCACTTGAGCCTTTGAGGGCCGCTGAAGGGAATGTTAAACTAAATCGAAAGAAACTAAATGCATCCATGTTATTAAAAAGGGTATATTAGCAATATCTTACGAGCAGCTACGGGTAACAATATTCAATCAAAGGATACTATTTGCATCCTGGCTGTCAGAGGAGTGCAACTGAAATAGCCCAGGAACAGCAACAGTTACAGTTGAAATTTTTAGGGAATGTTGAGGAGGGTGTGGAAATACATCAAAAGCCGCTAATTAGAAATATTGAATTACAATTGGATATTTTAATTCTTTTGCCAGAGACATGAAAAACTGAAGAAATATTTATTTTATTAGCCAAAACAAAGCTTTGCCAATCTTATACTGAAGCTTTGGCAATCAGATATTGATAATAAAAACTATCCAACAAAGAAGCTTTGCAAAGAAAACTAAAGAGTCAATATAATTTCAATATAAATTATAGATCCATCTTAAGATCAGCAAAAATAAATTCATATAATAATTGAAATTCAAAGTGACCAGAAATTACTATTAAAGGAAAAATTAAACCCAAACAAAAAAAATGGACCATCATTGAAAACATAGAGAAGACAGATCTTAATATAGATGAATAAATAAATGATAAAACGAATAAAGATAAGTTGAATACTCAAGTCAAGCTTAAAACGAAAAAAATTACTACAAAAAGAGCATGGCTATTGGACTTTTTCTCCTTCCCTAACCATAAAGTTGGAAATTTGTTGCTTCATTTACCCTTGTTTATGCTCAAAGGTTCAGCAGTTTACCCCACAAACCGTAAATCTTTTAATCTCTACTTATAAGTATAATCGAATAAAAAAAAATATATATATATATTTACACCATTTATATTCTTTTACGGATAGGAAGTTTTATAGTTTATTTCAATAAATAAAAGGGATCATGCGTTAGTCATTAACATTCGTTCATTTCAAAAAAAAAAGAACTGAAACAACATTTTCAATAAAGATATTCTAGGGCAACCAGAAAGCTTTTTTTTGCTCCACACATGCATGAAGACTCATCAGAAGTTCTGTCGAATCCATTAATTACTTTTACAGACGGAAGAATGCTACCCTGTTGTCTTAAATAGGAAAAGAGGTCATGTACTTATCATCAATATCAATTCTTTTCAAAATGGGGACACAAGAATAGGTTCGGAAAATGATGTTTCGAATTTGAAGAAGCTATTTGAGAAGTTGAACTTTATTTTAACTTTGAAGCTGGATCTCACTGCCAATGTAAGTAATTCTGCTTTGAAATGTTGTGTGTATTTCGGCATATTTGATTCTTTTTTGTTCGTGATGTTTAATATATTAAAATTTACAGAAAACATTACTATTCATACAATAAAACTTATAAGGAACCCTTTCCAGTTATTTTCTAAGCTTTGGCAAAACATTAAATGAAATACAAATAAATCACACAAAAATTCCAAATTTTACAAGGAGTAAACACTGTTGAAAAAAATCAGGAGCTTTTTTATATTAAAGTGAAAAAAATATTTCTTAGAATTATAAGGCCAACCCTTTTTCAGATCGTTCACCTTTGTAATCGGTAGGAAGGCAGATGTTATTGATTAGAATATTATCTGTTTGGATGACTAAATAGGTCTTTGTAGCAATCACTAAGACAGCTGGGTTCTAGTTTCCATGACACACATATCCCTTCATTCCATGATATCCCTATTCCTGCTTTTAGTGACAGCAGTAGTGACGGCCAAATCTATTCCTTAAGACCCATACCCACTACTTCTGTCTTCCTTTAAGTTGAACGGTGACCCCTCCAAGGCAAAGGTACTATTAATTTTCTTCGAGATGCAGGAGCGTGTTATGTCATAGGGAATATTTAAATTTACTTGTCACGTCAGAGGGAGAGTTTACTTTGGTTGTTACGTAAATAGAATTGAGGGTGACGCAAACTTGTGAGACTTGATGAATTTATTGGGAGTCATACAATCTCACGTGACATTCTAGACTTGGGGGCCCGTGGGGAACCCCCGCTTGTAACTTAGGAGGAGCAAACGTTGGGGTTACGTAACGACAGTGCACACGTGGGTGCTTCGTAATGGCAATACAAACGTGAGATTTTGCATAATGGCAGTGCAACCGTGGGGTATTACATAATGACGGCGCCCACGTGGGATATTATATAGTACTCTAAGAGATGTTTTTATTCGGGATTTTCTTTTATTTCAAGGCGTTTTTATCTTTCCAGGCGTTTTTTTCTTTCGAGGCATTTTTTTCTTTTTTCCAAGATGTTTTTAAGACGTTTCAAGACTTTTTTTCAAGAAGTTTCAAGATATTTCAATAAGTTTTTTCAAGATTTCTGTAGTTGTTACGTAATGGGGAATATTTGCCAGTGTTACAGATGAGGCATTCTAACGTGAGGGGCTACCTAGCATCCAATTCCGTTGGTGGCCCTACAATCCAATTTCATTGAGGGTGCCCTAACTAAACCTAATAACTGTGCCCAAGCAACCATTTCAAACATGGCCCTGGGAGCCCAAATAGTCCATTCCGACGGGGAGACCCTAGCAACAAATTTTGATGGTAACCCAGAACCTAAGCTAAGGAACAGAGGCTTCCCTAGCAACCCTTGCCTCGGGAAGGGGGGGGGGGGGGTCCTAGAAAGCAATCCCAACAGGGCCTCTAGCCTAACCCCCAGGGGGTCCCCTGTATCAAATCCCATCGGGGACCATAGTAGCCAATGTTACTGACAAGACGTTTTCAGAAATTTTCAAGATTTATTTGGTTGTTATGTAATGGGGGATGTTTACCAGTGTTAAGGTTGACGCATACACACGCGATTTGTTTCGTTAGGTCCCATGGGGAATCCCCACTTTTAACTGTGGAGGACACACATGTTGGATGTTACATGGTACATTACGAGATTTATTTTTCTTTCAAGGAGTTTTTCTCAGGAGCCTCCATATTCTAATGATTTTTGACCGTATTAGGATTCAAAAGGACATTTCTATCTAATGGACAGGAGCGTTAACCAGCTGGACGAGTTATCTCCAGCTATCTATCTCTAATATTATGATTCGGCTAATACATTCTACGAAACAAAATATTGCATTCAAGGAGAATCTCCTCTTCAAAAATACTAATATGATTTAATGGTTTGCTTGTTTCCAATCCTTTCCATATCAGAGCACAAAAGCATCCCAATCCTATTAATTTTTGGTCTATTAGATATCCCTGTTTATTGCAGCTTTAATGATATACTAATATGATCTAGACAGCTTAAGCAAGCTATTGAATCAATGAGATGACACATACCATTGGTGTTAGATATTTCATTGCGTAAATGATTACATATTGCAGTTTTATCCTGGATCAATAGATCTAAGAAAACACAGGCATTTGTGCATACAAATTTTATTAATAAAAAAAATTTACAAGCATTATTAAAAGAAAGAAAAAGCAATTAAAGATCAACAAAGGAAAGACAAAACGTGAAAAGGGCTTATAAAGGATAAAATACAAGCAAAAACCATGTAATAAATGTTTATGTTAACACTTATTTCATAGGACTACCTGCACCTTTAGAAATGAATATGGCACCCAACAGCAATACTGCCTCTGAAAATCTAGGCTCAATATTTCTAAACCAATTGACTATCTCAGAATTTTCACACAATAGCTTTATTGACTTTTTTGGCTAAAATTCCTGTTTTGCACAAAAATGGCTGAAAACGCTGCTTTGCTATGGGATAGTCTTTTTGGACAAAATAAATGTCTATGTAAGCCGTTTCTGGTAGGAGAATAAAAATACACACACACACAGACACATATACTTACACCTACACATACACATACACATGCACATATACATACACATGCAAATACATATACATATACACATACATATACACATACACATTCAGCTCCCAACGGTCACTATTCAGCTCCCGACGTGTTAAGACGTAATAACTGATACTCTCTTTGACAATATCCAGTTAAAATTCTTTGACCCAGTTTCTCTCAGAGGTCTATATGTTAAGATGTCCTCAGTACCGATTAAGAATTACTAGAAATTCAGTGCAATGCAGTAGTTGCAAGTGCCACTACCATGCTGGACGTGACAAATATGCAGGCATTGAAATATTAGAGTGGAAAAGTGGCTGGCTATGCTTGGATTGCATTTCAAAACAAGAACCATCTGTAAGTAGTCTCAGTCTTTCATCACCTTCTACTTTGGCATTGTCACCGCAGCTTACTCCAAGATCTAGAAGACAGATGTCAACTGATAGCTTTATAGACATATTGAAAGACAATAGGCTTACCCCTAAATCCATACAATCAGTCGCCAGTCCAAGTCTGATACCGCTTGTCAAACTGATTATTTAGCTATAATAGCTTCACCTAGCAGTAAATCTTAAATTTAAGCCCCCAATATGTGTAAGCCTACCCCCCCCCCTCCCGGGCATCCAAAAGTTGCTTCTTGCCCGTCACACAGTCCACACCCTGAAGCCGAATTCAGTAAATCAAGTGCCACAACCCACACAGACTGTAACTCCAACCCACCCTGCTGCCTTCCCCATCCCTCCCTCCCAGTATCCACAACAAATTTGTAGAGTCTTTTAGCCATAAAGAAAGAAATAGAGACTATTATTATTGAAATGTCTAAATTTGGTGCTTCAGATAGTGTCCAAATTTGTGAAACTGATAAATCCCAGGAGACTTCAATATACGTTGATCTAGAGACAAGTTTTACAAGAAATAAATCTGACGAAAAAATTAGTGATACAAACGAAAATCTAAAAGATATTCATGAACTCATTATTAAGGAATCAAGGATGTGCAACGAGCAAAATTTCAATGAGACACGTTTTGATAAAAGCGGGTCCCTGGAGACCAAAAGACAAACCTATGTATTTAAACGATTATATTTTTCCGGGCACGCAACTGCAAATGCAGCCATTGACCCAATTTATAATAAAATTGAATTAAAGGCAAACATTAAACCGGTGGAGAAGATGATTAATGTTAACAGCTGTTTTTACAAATATTCCAGTGATTTTGACGACGTTAGTGACAATTCCGAAGTAAGGAATGTTGCTTGTAAATTTCATCTGAATAATAAGTGTAATAGAGGCTTTTCTTGTAGGTTTGTCCATTCGTGTATACATTTTTCCTGTCAACATCCGAACTGTAAGGTTCCTGTCAACATCCGAACTGTAATCTTCCCCACCTTAGACCCTGCCAAAAATTTAATAGTGGAGTGTTTTTAGTATTAAGTGTTCATTCTTACACATCCGTAAATCTCCCTCGCATCAGGGTCTTCGTTTTTTAGCCCCAAGTTTTCCCCAAAAATACCGAAAAAAACCATTTTTTTCTTTTCCAACGCTGAATTCTCCACGCCAAACTATAGTTCCTCCCTTCAGAGACTTTCGACGTCAATCACTAACCTATGTTTCAACCCTCGCAAAGAAAGTCCACTCCTTAGACCGAACCTCCTCCCATGTACAGCCTATCTCTGCAAATCAAACCCACCCTTTCAAAATGATCCCTTCTCTCTCTATGTCCCCCCTCTTCACCCCCCCCCACTTTATCCTCAAGAACACACCACTCCCCTATATACATCCCGACCCTCATCACACAAGAATTACCCTGGTGTAAATTATTTGGAAGCAAATACAAACTGTCATACTGTTCCACTTTTCCCACCCCCCAAAACTGTCCCACCCTTACAGAAAACAACAATCCAGACTCCACAACCCACAACAAACCACCTTCAAAATAAAAAATCTAAGTCATAGGAAAAATGTTGTGACGCTTCACGATATAATTTTTCAAAATTTATCTGAGTAATGCCGAAAGCTTGAATTTCGACAAGCTTAAGGAAGTAAGCAAAACTGCAGGACTATTGGATCTATACGTTATTTCCATCAAGGAGGTGCATAGCCAAAATCCATCTTTACTAAATTTAAATGGCTACCATAAATTTATCAAATTAAGGCCCCGTGACCATCCTCTGGGGAAAAAAGGGGGCGATGTTCTTCTGTTCGTTAGAGAATATTTATGCCCAAAACCAATTCTTACACCAGATTTTAACGAGTTTGAAGAAATTATTTGGATATGTATTAGACCCAAGGTTTAGCCCCATCCATTAAATATTATTATGGTTAGACTTTTCTATTTCGCTCCCAATCAAAACCTACTATTAAAACAGAATTTCATGGAAAAACTAAATGGCAGCATTGATCAAATTAAACTAAAATATCCTTACGCCAGAATCTTTGTATTAGGGGATAAAAATGATTTATCTTTAGACTCAGCTTGCCGTAATTTTAATCTCAAACAAATGCCAGATTTCCCAACGACGAAGGGAGGCACCCAACTAGATGTTATTTACACTAATATAAAATAATACTATAAAAACCAACTCTGCTTCCTGCACTCGGCTTTAGCTACCATTATTCAGTTAGAATTATCCCAGATTTTGAGGCCAAACACAATTATAAGGTTACCGAAATTTGCTCCAGACCAGTAACAGATAAAGGCTTATTGGAATTTTGAAATTGGATAACAAGCGAAACTTGGAACCAAATTATAAATGCAGAAGATGTTAATGACAAAGTCTTACGGCTCCAAGGACTCCTAACTAAACACTACACTGGATTATTCCCGGGAAAAAAGACCAAAAAGTGGTCAGCCGACAAACCCTTCCAAAAATTAAAAAGAACCAGTATCTGCCCCGTACATATTCCGATCGCAGTCGTAAAAGATTTCTCCGATAAAATCTCAGAGCCACTGGTAGATATTTTCAACAAGATCACAAAAACAGGCGAACTCCCGGTTCCTTGGAAACAAGGTTATGTAACTCCAGTTCCAAAAAAGGTACCGTGGTTGATCTTGACAAAGTTAGACAAATAACACTAACACCACTTTTTTCAAAGCTGTACGAATCATTTTTATCTGACTGGCTCAGAGTCTCAATTGCAGAACATATTGAAGTCCGACAGTTTGGAAACGTCCCAAAAGTGTCAACGTCCCACTATCTAGTAAATATGTGTGACACAATACTGAAAAACCTAGAGACACCTAATACTGGGGCGAATCTCATCTCAGTTGACCTGGAAAAGGCTTTTGATTATGTTGACCATAATGTTTTAGTTGATAAACTTTCCCATGAATTCCAAATCAACCCCTCTCTGGTAAAAATTATCTCATTATTTTTAAGCCAACGATCTCAAGTGGTCAAATACATGAATACTTATTTAGAACTTTCAACAATCTATAACGGAATACCACAAGGTAGTATAACTGGACCCATCATATTCAGCGTTATGATAAAGAATTTGGCAGAAGATATCCCCTTACGATGGAAATTTTTGGATGATATGATTCTACTAGAGGTCGCCAGGAAAAATTTAAAAAGTAGTCCACTAGAAATCCTTGAAGATGTTGCAACAGATGCCCTAAAAATAAAATGTATGTAAGCCCATTGAAATCTACAATCCTAACTATCAGTTTTCTAAACACAATCCCCTCATTTACGTCTATTATTCCAAGTGAACTTATGACACAAAAAAAACTTATAGGGGTAACTATAACCTCCGATCTTAAATGGGAAGCCCATATTTTAAACATAACCAAGCAAGCCAATATTTCCCTAGCTTTATCGCTCTTACATGTTGCTACCAAGACGTCTTCCCGCCGGAATTCGACTATAGTTTTGATGAGCATCAGATCCACTGTTAGGTGCAACGAAGTGTATTTATCGGCCTTACTCTTTGGCTTTCCTCTCGCAGCCACTCCAGCACGTGTGTGTGTGCCACTCCAGTGTGTGTGTGTGTGTGTGTGATTGTGACAGTTACAGTTACAACCATGGAGATTATGACAGTTACATTTTCATTCTTTGCAGGTGATTCATTCTAGAAACAGTACCCAAGGTGTACTTTTTGTCTACCATATGGAGTCCTGTGATGACTATTAAAAAAACAAGTGTTTTCAACTAAAAGTAAGAAGCTACATTAAAACTTAAAACGAACAAAAGTTTTTGCGTAGATGAGGGGGTAATCTCTTTTTCTAAACACCACAATCTTCAAGCTAAGGACTATTAGTACTTCAAATGAAATTATTGTTCTAATTACACGATCCTTAAAACGGTTCTTAACAAAATGGATTAGATTCAAACTTCAGCAAAAAGATCCAAGTGCTTAGGAGGGGGAAACCCCCGTCATATAAGTAATAATATTTGTGTTTTTTAGTTTTAATTTTGCTTTTTGCTCTCAGTTGAAAAAACTTTTTTTATATTTAATTTCTGATCGCTTTTTAAGTAGTCCCAGGTTTATAATGATTTGAATGATTTGATTTGAATAATGATTTGAATATTTTGCCCACCTTTTTCAAGCGCAACTGACATCTATTACACTGACCTAAAGCACAATTTAAATATTTGGTGCTTCAATGTAAATGTAATGGACGCTACAGTGTACTGACTATAAGGCTTAATGAGAATTGGCAACACCTCTGAAGGATAAATGCAAAGCCAAAGACTGGCTCCACCTCCACGGAAAAATTCTTTAGACAACTCAATCCCGTCGAAAATTTATGTCAGACAATAGCCCCTAACATATTCACGCATAAAATTGAGCTGGGAAAGAGAAAGCAAAACGTATAAAAACTATTTGGAATAGATTTTCTGGCAAATTCCCCCAGTCTAAACTTCCCCTGAAAAGTTCGCCCCTGGAAACTTCTCACCCTATGGAGAATTTTAGTAGGGAGGGGGGTACCAGCCCCACGCGACACCCCTGCTGCCATCTACAAATACGTCTAACTCTGTCAGCACACCAAATATGGGCATGGAATCCCCAGGGAGAATGATTGCAAAATCGAAGTGGGTCAATGACCTAAATTTCCAAAGGTCGATTTATTTGCTGGTGTTGTTGTTTTGGTCATGTGCATGCTCGGGGCGAATTTTAAGAGCTGATGGAATAGGAAACAGTTAGATCACGTGTTTACTTCTCAGCCAATCAGAGACTCGGTGACATATTAGCGGCGGAGGATGGCAGAGAATATAAGGAAAGGGTTTTTGCCAAAGTTTTATTAGTCTGTGAATAGAATTCAAAGGAGTGAGAACAGTTTTGACTTTACTTATTTGGATATATATTTGTGATGGCGAGTGGAATGTTTACCCTATTAGAAGTTGATAGTGGAGTTGATGGTAATAATGTGCTTTAAGTGCATTAGGGAAACATATCGAAGACAATAAACTCTATCGCTAATTGTACATGATTAGTATTGTTGTTGTTTTTGTAGTTATTCAGTAAAATTGTTTTGAAATTGAAAACGTTGCCTTTCTGGTTAGGTTAAGTTAGGTCTAATAAATCAGGATCGGTCTAGAGTCCACAGTCAGAGTGAAAGGATTGAAAAATGAATAAATTTGAGAAAGAGAGAATTAGATCAAATCTAGTGTTTATGGAAAAAAATTTGATTTTGGATGACGATTTTCTCGAGTTATCTCTTCAACGCAGGATATTCTCTTGTCAGGGAACACTTGACAATATAATGAGGAATGATTCTCCCCCTTTGGACTATTGTATGAAACTTTTAAAATGTGACTCAAGTGCTTATAGTCAATTTATTGATATATTAATTGGAACAAAGCAGAATCATATCGTGGATATACTTTTGAAAACATATTGAATCCATTTAGCCAATGGATTCAATATAGATGGCTCTCCCGCCATTCGAAAGAGGTAACGTCACAGAGCTACTCCTCTCCCCATTCCCCTCACTGAATTTATGGAGCGAGGACGATCAGTTTCGTTTTAGCTGTGAGAGAGTTGACATCGGAAACCAACAAAAAATGTTCTATACATGTCCATTGTGCATGTACACTCTTGGCAGTTGGACTCAATGTGAAAATTGTACAGATATTGATGACTAGAGTAAAAAGTGCAAATTATGTAATCCTTGTAATTTATATATAGGCTATGCAGTACAAATATAAGGATGTAATTCATATCTTGAAGAGGTGTGTTACTCTCTACCCTAGACTGCACCTAAGTTCCAATTGTCACTATGATAAATGTGATCAGTGGGAGAATCCGAAACGTGATTTTAGTTTATTTCTACGAGATTGGTATCGTCGTGGATTTAGATTATTCTGGGAAGAGGAATCTGGTCTACGATTCAACTGTTGGGCTAACAAGACAATTTGGTTTCTACGTCATCGTTGTGATGACACTGCCTACTATGACTATAAACCAAGTGATTTTTATTTGGCAGTTACCAATTGTGGTTCACCATTTGAAAACACTGTATGTGATATTGCTTCAAATAGACAGATTGAAACTCGTGAATTTCATAATATGAATGCAAATAGTATCATTGACTATACAAATATATATGAGAAGAGTGAATCTATATTGTAATATAGAAAATTTGACCCTGACTTTACAGTCAATCAAGATCAATATACAGTGACTCAAAAATATTTACCAGCATTAGTGGTTCACGACAGTTACATTTACACTGCAAATGAAAAAGCAGAAATCTAAAGTGATGATTTAAAGACATTGTTGTATATATATATATATACATTTTATTAATAAACAAATTCACAAACATTTTTTAAGTACTTTACTCTTAGGGCACTGAAATCAATACTGTATAGGTCTGAGAGGATATTTTCCACTAGAAAGTCGTTCAGACGTGGATTGTCAACATAAATGTGGAGAAACTACCTGTAAGTATAGCCGTGACATCGGAACACCAAATATAGTAGTGCATGGAGGCCACAGCTCTTAGTCGTTAGATCCTGCACTCTCTTCCGATTTTGAATAATAGTTTTCCCACTGCTCTCAATAAAGTTGCTGATGTGGGGCGTGTAGAATGTATGGGGTAGGTCAAGAGGATCAAAAAATTCAATCGTCTTCATTGTTTGAAAGAGGCAAAGCAAATGACCCGTCAGCACTGTCGATGGACTGCTATTAACAATACTTAGGGTACACTTTGAATTTTTCCAAGAAAGTCTACGGGCAGACGATAAGATTTGTGTTGGGACTTTTAGGGATCCATATTAAATACATTTATTATTTGACTGGTGTTCATGGCATCAAGTATAGAAGAATACTGCCTTCGGGAGTGACTTCCCAATAGGTTTCATATTGAATTAGCGAGATTAGTGCAATACTCTCAGGCAATTGGTCGGCAAATGTACAGTCTAAACGCTCACTCCCCGTACGTACTATACTCATATCCTGTGTGCCAGACAAATCCAGAACAATGATGCCATGTGTTTTAGCAAACATATCTTCGGTTATTCCATTTTCAAATAGTTGAGTCATGATCTAGGGTTTACATGGTCAACTCATACAATGTTCTATTGGATTTATCAAAAGATAGATTGTAGAGAGGGATACCGTTTACTTTGCACACAAGGGATGGAACACCAAACATTTCAATTTTATATGGGCATCCTATCAACGATCCTATTGAACTGGCGCTTTTTACAAATGCTAAAGTAAGTTTTGATGGTATTTCGCCATTGATAAAGGATGAATCGGTGAAGGTGCGTGAGCCCATAGCAATATGACGTTGATTGGTCATTGTATGAGGAACAAGTAGTTTAATATTATTTCCATTGGCTCTCAGTTTTTCCACTGCCAAAGCAACAGAACTCATGACCTGTTGTTTGCGTACATGAAGTATTGCCGAGGTGAGGGAGAGACTTACATCAGGATTGACAGCAAGTTCTTTTCTCAATATGAAATTGGAGGGTGCAAGCGTCAATTTTATGTCCACTTTAACATTGGGCGGCAGCCATTGGGGTATATTAAATATTTCATGATATATTTTTCCAACTAGATATAATTCACAAGTTATAGCATTTTAAGTGCATTTGTACTATCAGTATTCGTAACATGTTCATATCCATTTGATGTGCCGCTCAGTTCTATGTATGACTTGGATGTCATAAGCAAGAATTGCATATAGCTTGTATAATTTGAGAGATTGTTGCTTGTGCTCACCAGTGTGCCATTGATGTAGACACTAATTTGACGAAATAAATTGTGTAATATACAATTTTCATAGGATATTCCATCGGCCCGAATTGGCATTGTATTATCGGATTTCCGGACTTTCATTTATAAATCTATAAATGTTGAAGACATGTCCATAAAGTAGTCTTCATTGGAATAAATTTGAGTGGATATTATCGGAAAGGGGTTGTTGAGGATAAAATTGTTCATAGTATCCATGCTTGACACTCACATCAACATTTTCAGCATTGAATAGATTCAATGAGGCGGTTATTGAAGGTTGAGAATCCTTATGTGGTAGGTAGGACATCTTAGGAGAAGAAATCTAGTTTCGACCTAACAATTTTCTTCCTGGGACTTCTTCTTCTGTTTACAGCACGCGTCGGCTTTTTCATTCTTTTCTTTGACAAGAGGGATGATGTCTTTCGTTTCCGACCTAAGCGAAAACTGATAAGGTAGGAGGTATTATTCAATGTTTTTGAGCCTTTACTAATCTTTTTTAATTTTTCCCCAAGTGTATACACACTAGACATAAGATTTTCCGAATCACTTTATTTTAAATCTTTCTCAGAGCCCTTATCGTATATTGTAAATAATGTAAAATCTGTCGCAGCCGGTACAATATATTTTCTAGCCAGTGGTAGTGAAGAGCGAAACAGCTTAGCAAACCAACTGCCAAGGCCGTAGCCAGACATTGACGAACGACCCTTGTAATAGTCCATTTCATTGCCCTGTTGTCTTTGGCCAAGAGTATTAACATAGCAGTCAATATCAGGACAAGTGAATACCACTTTTTTATTAGACATCTTATTGTATTTGAATGATGGGACGAAAATGGCAGGTAATCACAGCCAAACCTTTTGAAATTGCTATGGGATCACCCAATTCAGTTCTTAGTGTTAACTGACAGAGTTCCAAATAGGAAGTGTTTACGGGAATATATTGAAGATGCTTTATATCGTAGTGGTGAATATGTGCTCGATTGGTTTTTTATTCAAGAACTCGTTGGACGGGAACTTTTGAATTACCAACTCAGGAAGTTTCCACAAATGAAGTGTAGATAAATTTACAACTGTCCGTGGAGAAAGCAGGCGGGTATTCAACATGAATGAAATTGGTGTTTCCGGCACTTTTACCATTGATTATATTGAGCTTAAAGCCAAGAACATCCTTTAGATTATCATTGAGAATAACCTTTTCGCTGGCAATAGGTGAACTAGTGTAGATCTTGCCCTCCTCTTTTGAATAGTTGAAATGAAAAGCTCCTTTTTTACGAGCGGAAATTCTTTTATTAATAGAACGACATAAATAATTCATACAGGTGAGTTCCTCGTAGGGTAATTCAATATATGGATAATTCATCCAATTGATTTTTTGAATTTGTTCTTGATCACTTGAGGGTGGTGGCGGCCAATCATAGGGTCTAGTTTTTATTTCATATTTATGATCCTTTCTCAGGATGTCGTAGGTATTTTTGAGAATACAGTCGACAAGAGCCACTTCATACTTTCCATTGTTGTCGAATTTGATGGTGGGGGAGAGTTTCATCCAAAAATCACTTGTTCTATTCAGATCATTGTAGAGAGGATCAGAAACACTGGACATGAAAGTCACATAGAAATCATTTGGCATTGTTAATATCTTCAGCACTGACCCAAGAATCAAAATCTGAGTTGTATCCTAGCCAGCGAACAAGCAACTGTCTCTTGGTCCTACGAGTACGACTCTTTAATATCTTTTCAATTTGATAAATTTCACTAGTGTTTCTAAATTTTTGCAGTTCATATTCATAAAAACCATCGAGAATCTCATCATCTTTGGTGTCTCGCAGTCAATATGTCGTGGGTTTGGTGTCCAGGATTTTGGACACTTTAAAAAGTTCGGTGATCCATAAATAATTACCCTTTTCAAAAATATTGGTGGTTCTATTAATTCGAACAGTATCACCAACATTGAATTTCTTCTTCACATTTTTTTTTCTTGTCGACCATTGGAATATTGCTTTAGAAAAGCATCAAATGTATTTTCACTGCAGTGAACTTCCCAAGGGCTTGAGTTGGACAGAGATCGATGGGGTCGATGGTTGTATATCTGCATGATTTTATCTAAATCATGAATAAAAGCCGGTGTATTCTTCAGGGTACAATATCTTAAAATTAATAGACGAATCGTTCTTATTAATCGTTCAGCCAATGCAGCCTTTATCGGACTGTGACTATGATAAAGTGATGTATTATATTTCAATAGAACTTTTTGCACATGGGGATTAACAAATTCACTGCCACGATCCGATTGAATTTTTCTATACGAATCCTGTTCAAAAATACTTTCAATGGCCCGAGCAACTTCAACACTTCTCTTTGACCGCAATGGAATGGCATAGGCATAGCGACTAAAGACACTGATTGCCACCAGAATATATTTGTAGATTATAACTTTTTCCCTGAATTATAATTCGTTTCCCTGTGCTGTCGACTTGAACTTGATGTTCACCACCAGTTTCCAACATGAGATATGATAATACTATTTTACCCTGTTCTCAATAGGTCAGTGGCAATAGGTTCCCAATTTTAAATACAATTGAATTCAATTCCTTCTCCTTTGATTGTGCAGAATCTTGAGGAGATGTTTCCTGTTTAGAGGGATCGGTGACAGTGGCGAAAGCGGTGGGTCTCTCACGATAAGGTTTATGTTTGTCCACTCGTCGCAATGCTTCTTGAACTAAAAGCAGTTTTTTGTCATCGGCAATATTCTCATCATTAATGAATTTGCTTAGATTGTCTTCAAAATGTTCGACGGGTAAGAGGATAAGTTCAAATGGTGTCAATTTATGGGGTTTTGCCATTCTCTCTCTCTAGAGAAAACTTTTTACAAGTCCTGCAATTATTGGTAGTAAAAGTATGAAAAAACTACCGCCCGCTTGAAGGAGATGTTTTCTTTTCAAATTTTTTCCTTCGCTTTTACAATCCACAGTACGTACAGTGGAGCAATGTTGCTTTTTCTGTTGTCTAGCACCTTCGAGCAGATGAGCATTGCTCTGAGTTCAATTTAAACAAAGTTCAGATATTAGATTAATGAAATCAATGTCAACACCATATTTGAGTATGGCCTTCCTAAGCAAGGGTTTTGAAGTGCTTAAAATGGAAAATAAATGCCGTTGTTCGTGTAGTTTCTTCAGTATCATAACGCCAACTAATAGCCTTTTCTACTGTTCACCAGAAGATATACTGTAATTTCATTGTTGAAAATGTCGGTGACTACACGTAGATCCTCGGGCGTGCTCTGATTAATATCCAGCAAAATGTAACCGTAGAGCTTGTTAGTCACTTGAGTGTAAGCTGACAACAAAAATCTAGGAACGCCGGAATATATCTGTTTATTGAGTTATTACCGAACTAGAATCACGAACAACTCGACAGATAATATAGATGGTGCAATTCAAGGCTAGGATCTGCATGCGTTTGTTCTAATGAAACAGATTATGTAGAACTAGGGTTATCGAAATTTGTTCGTGGTGGGAGCAAACAGTCAACAGTTGTAACATTTCCTGTGAGAACTGTTCAATGGATTCAGTCAAATCATCAATAATCAGCCACAAGTCCGGTTCAATTCTATTTAAAAAATCAAATCCTCGTACGAATTGTATTGGTTTGGCTGTGGCAATAGTTTTTGTTTGATCGTAGGGCTCCTTCCTAATACTACAGCAATAGTAGATTTTTTTCGGCTTTTCCAAAAACATTTTCTAACAATTTTGAATTATTTTAGCTAAAAGTGTTGTTTTGCCCGACATTGACGGCCCACACAGAAATGATCTGAAGGGTGTTTTAAATTGATACATGCTGCTGCTACTGCTGCTGACAACAGTTGGACTATAACTAACTGTAAATCATACGTGTTCATTGAATAGGTAGTAGTAGTAGTAATAATTTTCCCGTAGATCTATCTAGTACGTGGACAACAACAAAAAACAAACAATATTTCATGGCAGCATTTATTTTGGCAACATGAAAACAAATATTTGTTCAACATGAACAACAATGACAAAAATGACACTTGTTCAACAAGAACAGTTGACAAAATTTCATGGCAGCATTTATTTTGCACTGCATGAAAACTCTATTTGTTCAACATGAACAACGATAAAAATGACACTTTATGTACAACATAAAAAAACACTTTTTGTCCATCAACAGCAAGAACACTGCACTTATTGTCAACTTAAACACTTTGTGTACGTTAGGTGAACAAACAAACACATTTTCCTGTACAACAAAAAAACACTTGAAAACAACAACAGAAAAAAACACTTGGCAGAAAATTCTGGATAGCACAGTTGAACATTATGAATTTAAAGGTAGGCCCCCCAGGGCCGCAGGGCCGAAGGCCGGCCTGGGGCGGGACCCCCCCCCCCTGGGTGGCCGCGGGCGGGACCCGCGACGGTGGTAATGTCGGGAAACTCACAAGGATTCTCAAGCCATTGATAGTTCGAAAAAGGCAAAGAGTGGTGAGACATTGCTAAGGGGTACAATGAGTTCATGTCCAAGGACACTTCATTTGACTTTGCACCGGTGTTTTGTCCGATCGGATCAGTTGATAAGACGCAATCCCCATGAAAAGCACACTCATCCCTCATTGAGCGCTCTACAAAAAGGTGCTGATCTACGTCTGTAAGGGGACCTATTTCCACCCTACTAATTTTTTACATCAAATCCATCATCAACTATGGTGTTGTAAAATAACAGCCTCTATCTAACCCGAATTCTGAACATACTTGTTATGTGTTCTTACAGAATATATCAAACATAGTTAAAACGTCACTGGACAAGTACAGTTTACAATGATCCCACCCATTTTTACAATTTCCCTTAGCCCACACCTTCTTGGCAAACTCATACTCCTCGGCTTTGCATTCACTACTGGTGAGTGAATTGTAAAAAGCTTCAATTGGAGGTAGTTTCACCTCGCTTAAGCGAGCGCCAGAACAGTAATAGTCGTATGCGTATACACCTTTGCAGGTCAATAGGTCATACATATCACTGTCTGGAAAGTGCTGTTTAAGCAAGGGAAAGCTATCAAAATTGTCGCTTTTCTGCACTTGAATCAATTGACTCAATGCCTTGGGAAAAAAACTAAAGGAATCTAAAAACCTGATTTTATTCCAAGACATATGCCCATTATCCACTGTCTGCCATTTCAGCTCGTGAAGCAACAACTTCTCGGCCGATTTGGGAATAATTTTATAGGTAAATGAACTGTTTACCCATGGACTATCTACTCCCCCTCCCTCCCTATGCATACGAGCCAGTGCGGGTAAAATAGATTTAAGGTGTTATTTAAGTTGTGGATAAAAACTGGACTAAAAAACTGTTGGCTAACATTTAAGTTACACGATTGATGCGCTACCCCTTTAAAATTACTACCCCCAGAAAATTACCCCACCCCCAGAAACTACAGCCCCAGGAAAATAATCCCCACGGAAAAACGCGGCGCCAAGTCAAAGGAACTGTTTCTCCGTTCCACGATAAGTGAACCTAAATGAACCTGAATTTTTGCATGTCACTCTCACTAGGCCCTTGAGTTTGAATTAGAGTGCTACCATCAATAACCAAAGGTGATTCGCAGGCAGCAGATGTGGTAGTGAAAATTTGTCGGTATCTTTACTTTTTTAAAGGTGAATGAAGCTATTTGACTGCAGGTACTCTGGTTGTCTATGGTAACCTAACCTAAATGAATCTAACTTAAAAGAAGTTGACTTAAGGTAACCTAACCTAGTGATGATTGACTAGGAATATTTTGTAGCGTTATATTGTGGTTTACCTTGTCACTGTTACATTCTATTTATATTTCAAAGTTCATTTTGGAATTTTTTGCTTGAAATGTAAGACTTGATATATTTTTGTAGTGTTGTGTCGCGGTTTATTTTGTCACTGTTACATTCTGTTGATGTTTCCAAGTTCTTTTTGGAATTTTATGTTGAAATGTAAGACTTGGAATATTTTTCTAGTTTCGTGTTGTGCTTTACCTTGTCACTGATACATTCTGTCTCGTGGTTTACCTTGTCACTGTTACATTCTGTTGATTTTTCAAAGTTCATTTTAGAATTTTTGGTTGTAATCTAGGACTTAGGGTATTTTTGTAGTTATTTGCCGTGGTTTAGCTTGTCACTGTTACATTCTGTTGATGTTTTCAAGTTCATTTTGGAATTTTTTCGTTGTAATGTAAGACTTGGAATATTTTTGTACTGTTGTGTCGTGTCTTACCTTGTCTCTGTTACATTTTGTTGAGGTGGCAAAGTTCATTTTGAAATTTATTCGTTGAATTGTAACACTTGGAATATTTTTGTAGTGTTGTTTCGTGGTTTACATTGTCACTGTTACATTCTGTTGATGTTTCAAAGTTCATTTTGGAATTTATTCGTTGAAACGTAAGAATTGGAATATTTTTTGTAGTGTTGTGTCATGGTTTACCTTGTCATTGTTACATGTTCTTGATGTTTCAAAGTTCATTTTGGAATTTTTTCTTTGAAATGTAAGACTTGGAATATTTTTATAGTATTTTGTTGTGATTTACCTTGTCACTGTTACATTCTGTCCATGTTTCAAAGTTCATTTTCAAATTTTCCTGTTGAAGTGTAAGAGTCGGAATATTTTGAGTGTTTTGTTGTGATTTACCTTGTCATTGTTACATTCTGTTGATGTTTCAAAGTTCATTTTAGAATTTATTCGTTCAAATGTAAGACTTAGAATATTTTTGTAGTGTTTTTTCGAGGTTTATATTGTAAACTGTTAGATTCAGTTGATGTTTCAGAGTTCATTTTATATTTTTTTTTAATTAAAGACTTGGAATATTTTTTTAGCATTATGTCGTGGTTTACCTTATCACTGTTACGTTCTATTGATGCTTCAAAGTTTATTTTGGAATTGTTCCTTGAAACGTAAGACTTGAAAGATATTTGTAGTGTTGTGTTGAGGTTTATCTTGTCACTGTTACATTCTGTTGATGTTTCAAAGTTCATTTTTGAATTTTTCCTTGAAATATAAGACTTGGAATATTTTTGTAACGTTGTGTCATGGTTTACCTTGTTACTCTTACATTCTGTTGATGTTTCCTTGTTCATTTTGGAATTTTATCGTTGATATTTAAGACTTGGAATATTTTTTTAGTGTCGTGTCGTGGTTTACTTCGTCAATCTCACATGCTGCTGCTGTTTTAAAGTTCATTTCGGAATTTTCGGTTGAAATCTAAGACTTGGGATATTTTTGTATTGTTGTATCGTGGTTAACCTTGTCGCTGTTACATTCTGTTGATGTTCCCAAGATCATTTTCGAGTTTTTAGTTGTAATGTAAGACTTGGAATACTTCTGTAGTGTTGTGCTGTGGCTTAACTTGTCACAGTTAAATTTTGTTGATGTTTCAAAGTTCATTTTGAAAATTATTCGTTGAATTGTAAGACTTGCAATATTTTTTGTAGTATTGTGTCGTGGTTTACCTAATCAGTGTTACAGTCCGTTGATGTTTCAAAGTTCATTTAGGAATTTTTTCGTTGAAATGTAAGACTTGAAATATTTTAGAGTGTTGTGTTGTGATTAACACTGTCAATATTACATCCTGTTGTAGTTTCAAAGTTAATTTTGGAATTTTTCATTGAAATGTAAGACTCGGAATATTTTTGCACTTATGTGTCGTGGCTTACCTTGTCACTGTTACATTCTGTTGATGTTTCAAAGTTAATTTTGAAATTTATTGGTTGAAAGGTAAGACTTGGAATATTTTTGTAGTGGTGTGTTGTGGCTTACCTTGTCATTGTTATAGTCCGTTGATGTTTCAAAGTTCATTTTGGAATTTTTTTTCGTTGAAATGTAAGACTTGGAATAATTTTGTAGCGTTTCATCGTGGTTTACCTTGCCAGTGCTATATTCTAAAGACGTTTCAACGTTTCAACGACGATTTTGTAGATATGTCGAAGTTCATTTGGAATTTTTCCTTGTAATATAAGACTTGGAATATTTTTTTAGTGCTGTGTCATGGTTTACCTTGTCATTATTACATCCTGTTGATGTTTCATAGTTCATTTTGGAATTTTATGGGTTGAAATGTAAGAATTGGAATATTTTTTGTAGTGTTGTGTCGTGGTTTACCTTGTTACTATTACATTCTGTTGATATTTTCTAGTTCATTTTTGAATTTTCTCGTTGAATTGTAAGACTTGGAATATTTTTATAGTGTTGTGTTGTGATTTACCTTGTCACTATCGAATTCTGTTAATGTTTCAACGTTCATTTTGGAAATTTTTCATTGAAATTTAAAACTTGGAATATTTTTGTAGTGTTGTTTCGTGGTTTACCTTGTCACTGTTACATTATATAGATGTTTGAAAATTCATTTTGGAATTTTTCATTGAAATGTAAAAGTTGGAATATTTTTGTAGTGTTGTTTAGTCGTTTACCTGATCATTGATACATTCTGTTGATATTTCATAGTTCATTTTGGAATTTTTTCATTGACACATAAGACTTGAAATATTTTTGTAGTATTGTTTGGGGTTTACCTTGTCACGGTTACATTCTGTTAATGTTTTAGAGTTCATTTTGGAATTATTTTTTTTAATTAAGGATTTGGAAAATTTTTGTAGCATTAATTCGTGGTTTACCTTATAACTTTTACGTTCTATTGATGCTTCAAAGTTCATTTTGAAATTTTTTCTTGAAAAGTAAGACTTGAAATTTATTTGCAGTGTTGTGTTGAGGTTTACTTGTCACTGTTACATTCTGTTGATATTTCAAAATTCATTTTTGAATTTTTTGCTTGAAATGTAAGACTTGAAACATGTTTGTAATGTTGTGTCATGGTTTACCTTATCACTGTTACATTCTGTTGATGTTTCCATGTTCATTGTGGAATTTTATCGTTGTAATTTAAGACTTGGAATATTTTTGTAGTGTCTTGTCGTGGTTTACTTCGTCAATGTCACATTCTGTTGATTTTTTTAAGTTCATTTTTGAATTTTTGGCTGAAATCTAAGACTTTGGATATTTTTTAGTGTTGTGTCGTGGTTAACCTCTTTACTGTTACGTTCTTTTGATGTTTCTAAGATAATTTTGGAATGTTTCGTAGTAATGTAAAACTTGAAATATTTTTGTAGTGTTGTGGCTTATCTTGTCGTTGTGTTGTGGCTTACCTTGTCACTCTTACATTCTGTTGATGTTTCAAAGTTCATCTTGAAATTTATTCGATGAATTGTAAGACTTGGAATATTTTTGTAATGTTGTGTCGGGGTTTACCATGTCACTGTTATATTCAGAAGACGTTTCAAAGTTAATTTTTGAATTTATTTGTTGAAATGTAAGAATTGAAATATTTCTTGTAGTGTTTTGTCGAGGTTTACCTTGTCGCTGTTACATTCTATTGATGTTTCAAAGTTCATTTGGGAATATTTTCGTTGAAATATAAGACTTGAAATATTTTTTATAGCGTTTTGTTGTGATTTACACAGTCACTGTTACATTTTGTTGATGTTTCAAAGCTCATTCTGGAATTTTTTCATTGAAATGTAAGACTTGGAATATTTTTGCACTGTTGTGTCGTGTCTTAACTTCTCACTATTACACTCTGGTGATGCTTCAAAGTTAATTTTTGAAATTCATTCGTTGAAATGTCAGAATTGAAATATTTTTTGTAGTTTTGTAACGTGGTTACCTTGTCACCGTTATATTCTGTTGATGTTTCAAAGTTCATTTTGAAATTTTTCGTTGAAATATAAGCCTTGGAATATTTTTATAGTGTTGTGTTGTGATTTTACCTTGTCACTGTTACATTCTGTTGATTTTTCTAAGTTCATTTGGAATTTATCGTTGTAAAAGACTTGGAATATTTTTGTAGTGTTGTGTCAAGGTTTACCTTTGTCAATACTACAACCTGTTGACGTTTCAAAGTTCATTTTGGAATTTTTTCATTGAAATGTAAGACTTGAAAATTTGGAAATTGATGAAAAATACTTCATCATGTTCTCTCTTGATACTGTAGCTATTGTCTTCTCTTAGTTCATAATCAGTAGAATAATCATTATTCCATTTAGACTCATACACAATTTTTACTGGGGTTTCACCTAATTGTTCAATATACATTTCGTCTTTGGTATTATTATGTTCATTGACAATACTATCAATTGTAGCAATAGAGTTTGTTGATACTTTGTTTTTCATCAGTTCATCTTTAAATCCCTATTGATATTTTCTGCAAATGCCCTTTTTATTTTTCCAGCAATTTCACTGTCTATTACCACATTATTTTTACACAGGTAACAGTTCCTGCTCGTAGACAGGATTGGGCTTACGATAGTAGTAGAAGAGTAGGATTGTCTTCTTCCAACCTTCCGTAATGCCAATACCCGAAAGCTGACGATTGGGTTTAACACAGGGTAACATGTTACCACAAGCACTAGCAAGAAGATGCCCCTCTTAATCAATTATTGTTTTTATGTTGACAAGGTAAACCAAAACATAACGCTACAAAATATTCCTAATCAATCATCACTAGGTTAGGTTACCTTAAGTCAACTTCTTTTAAGTTAGATTCATTTAGGTGACGTTACCATAGACAACCAGAGTACCTGCAGTCAAATAGCTTCATTCACCTTTAAAAAAGTAAAGATACCGACATATTTTCACTACCACATCTGCTGCCTGCGAATCACCTTTGGTTATTGATGGTAGCACTCTAATTCAAACTCAAGGGCCTAGTGAGAGTGACATGCAAAAATTCAGGTTCATTTAGGTTCACCTATCGTGGTGCCATGATAAGTGAAACTAAATTTTTGCAGGTCTATCTGTCTCAACCTAACCTAACCTTGCAACCTTGCATGTTTCTAACCTAACCTAAATGAATCTAACTTAAAAGAAGTTTACTTAATGTAACCTAACCTAGTGATGATAGACTTAGAATATTTTTTTAGCGTTATCTTGTGGTTTAACTTGTCACTCTTACATTCTATTGATGTTTCAAAGTTCATTTTAAAATTTTTTTCTTGAAATGTAAGACTTGAAATATTTTTGTAGTGTTGTGTCACGGTTTATCATGTCACTGTTACATTCTGTTGATGTTTCAAAGTTCATTTTGGAATTTTTGGCTGAAATAGGACTTAGGATGTTTTTGTAGTGTTGTGCCGTGGTTTGTCTTGTCCCTGCTACATATCTTGTTCATTTTGGAATTGTTTCATTGTAATATAAGAGTCGGAATATTTTTGTAGTGTTGGTTCGCAGTTTACATTGTCACTGTTACATTCTGTTGATATTTCAAAGTTCATTTTGGAATTTTCTCGTTGAAATGTAAGACTTGGAATATTTTATAGTGTTATGTTGTGATTTATCTTGTTACGGATACATTCTGTTGATGTTTCAAAGTTCATTTTGGAATTTTTTGTTGAACTGTAGGAGTTGGAATATTTTTTAGTGTTGTGTTGTGATTTACCTTTTCACTGTTACGTTCTCTTGATGTTTCAAAGTTAATTTTGGAATTTTTTCGTTGAAATGTATGACTTGGAATATTTTTGTAGTGTTGTTTCGTGGTTTACCTTGTCATTGTTACATTATATAGATGTTTCAAAGTTCATTTCGGAAGTTTTTCATTGAAATGCAACACTTGGAGTATTTTGTAGTGTTTTGTTGTGGTTTACGATTTCAGTGTTACATCCTGTTGATGTTTAAAGGTTCATTTTGGGATTTTTCATTGAAATTTAAGAGTTGGAATATTTTTGTAGTGTTGTGTCGTCGTTTATCTTTCAGTGTTACATTATGTTGATGTTTCAAAGATCATTTTGTAATTTTTTGTTGAAGATTAAGACTTGGAATATTTTTTTAGTGTTGTTTCGTGGTCTAACTTGTCACTGTTACATTTTGTTGATGTTTCAGAGTTAATTTTGGGATTTTCTTAAAATTAAACACTTGGAATATTTTTGTAGCATTATGTCGTGGTTTACCTTACTACTGTTACGTCCTCTTGATGCTTCAAAGTTCATCTAGGAATTTTTTCCATGACTTATAAGACTTAAAATATATTTCTAGTGTTGTGCTGAGGTTTATCTTGTCAGTGTTACATTCTGTTGATGTTTCAAAGTTCATTTTGGAATTTTTCGTTGAAACGCAAGACTTGGAGTATTTTTGCAATGTCGTGTCATGGTTTGCCTTGTCACTTTTACATTCTGTTGATATTTCCATGTTCATTTCGGAATTTTATCGTTGTGGTGTAAGACTTGGAATATTTTTGTAGTGTCTTGTCGTGGTTTACTTCGTCAATGTCACATTCTGTTGATTTTTTTAAGTTCATTTTGGAATTTTTGGCTGAAATCTAAGACTTTGAATATTTTTGTAGTATTGTGTCGTGGCTTACCTTGTTACTGTTACATTATGTTGATGTTTCAAACTTCATTTTGGAATTTTTCGTTGTAATGTAAAACTTCAAATATTTTGGTAGTGTTGTGTCGTGGCTTACTTTGTCACTCTTACACTCTGTTGATGTTTCAAAGTTCATTTTGAAATTTATTCGATGAATTGTAAGACTTGGAATATTTTTGTAGTGTTGTGTCGGGGTTTATATTGTCAGTGTTAAAGTCCGTTGATGTTTCAAAGTTCATTTAGGAATTGTTTCGTTGAAATATAAGACTTGGAATGTTATTTTAGTGTTTTGTCGTGGTTTACCTCGGCACTGTTATATTTTGAAGACGTTGAAATGTAAAAATTGAAATATTTTTTGTAGCGGTGTTTCGTGGTTTACCTTGTCACTGTTAGATTCTGTTGATGTTTCAAAGTTTATTTTGGAATTTTTTCGTTGAAATGTAAGACTTGGAATATTATTAGAGTCTTTTGTTATGATTTAAACTGTCACTGTTACATTCTTTTGATGTTTCAAAGTTCATTTTGTAATTTTTTCATTGAAATTTAAGACTTGGAATATTTTTGCACTGTTGTATCGTTGCTTACCTTCTCACTGTTACATTCTGTTGATGTTTCAAAGTTCATTTTAAAATTTATTCGTTGAATTGTAAGACTTGGAATATTTTTGCATTGTTGTGTCGTGGTTAACCTTGTCACTGTTATAGTCCATTGATGTTTCAAAGTTCATTTTGGGATTTTTTGTTGAAATGTAAGACTTGGAATATTTTTGAAGTGTTTTACAATGGTTTACCTTGTCACTCTTATATTCTGAAGACGCTTCAACGTTCATTTTGGCATTTATTTGTTGAATTTAAGAATTGGAATATTTTTTGTAATGTTGTGTCATGGTTTACCTTGTCACCATTACATTTTATTGACGTTTCAAAGTTCGTTTTGGAATTTTTTGTTGAAAATGTAGAACTTGGTATATTTTTATAGTCTTGTGTTGTGATTTACCTTGTCACTGTTACATTTTGTTGATGTTTGAAAGTTCATTTTGAATTTTTTGTTGTAATGTAAGAGTTGGAATAATTTTGTAGTGTTGTGTCGTGGTATACCTTGTCAATGTTACATCCTGTTGATGTTTCAAAGTTCATTATTGAACTTTTTCATTGAAATTTAAGACATGGAATATTTTTTCAGTGTTGTACCATCTTTTACTTTATCACTGCTGCATTCTGTTACTGTTTCAGAGTTCATTTTTGAATTTTTTCATGGAAATGTAAGACTTGGAATATTTTTGTAGGGTTGTTTCGTGGTTTACCTTGTCACTGTTACATTCTGTTGATGTTTGAGAGTTCAGTCTGGAATGTTTTGGTTAAAATGTATGACTTGGTGCATTTTTGTAGCATTATTTTTTGGTTGACCTTACCGCTGTTACATTCTATTGATGTTTCAAAGTTCATTTTGGAATTTTTTTTCATGAAATTTAAGAGTTGAAATATTTTTATAGTGCTGTGTCGTGGTTTATCTTGTCACTGTTACACTCTGTGGATGTTTCAAACTTTATTTTTGAAATATGATCGTTTTAATTCAAGACTTGGAATATTTTGGTAGTTTCGTGTCGTGTTTTACCTTGTCACTGTTACATTCTGTTGATTTCTCAAAGTTCAATTTGGAAGTTTTGGTTTAAATCTAAGACCCGGGATGTTTTTATAGTGTTGTGTCGTGATTTACCTTGTCACTGTTACGTTCTGTTGATGTTTCCAAAATTTAACCTATCTCATTTTCTAATATATGTGCTATGAGCGTGTTAGTAGTAGTATCTATATTTCTTAAAATTCATTTTCCTACAGCTCCAACTTTTTAATAGATATTCTAAACGTTTGACGTTCTAGCACAATCTAAATATAATGGAAATATATCAAAGTAATGCATAAAATATTTTTATTGAAATAATAACATGCAGAATATTAACATACAAAATATGTTACATACATTATTATGTCTTTGAACAATTTTGGACATTTTGAATCTGTTCCATAGAATACTTAGTCATGTTCTCTCTTGATACTGTAGCTATCGTCTTCTCTTAGTTCGTAATCAGTAGGATAACTATTATTCCTTTTTGAGTCATACATAATTTTTACTAGGATGTCACCTAAATGTTCAATATACATTTCGTCTTTGGCATTATTAGGTTCATTGAGTATATGATCAATAGTAGTAATAAAGTTTGCTGGTACTTTGTTTTTCATTGATTCATCTTTATATTCCTTAGTGATATTTTCTGTCAATGCCCTTTTAATTTTTCCAGCAATTTCACTGTCTATTACCACATTATTCTTACACAGGTAACAGTTCCTACACGTAGACAAGATATGGTTTATGATATTAGTAGAAGAGTAGGCCTGTCTTCTTCTGACCTTCCGTTAAATGCTAATACCCGAAAGCTGACGATGGGGTTTAACAGATGGCAACATATTACCACAAGAACTAGCAAGAAGATGCCCCTCTTTATCAACTATTATTTTTATGTTGGTAATCTCTTTGAGTGCCGTCATCTTCGGAGATCTCAACCTCGTATATCTACCTTCATAAAAGTTTAATTTTTTTGGTACTCCAAAAAAATTTAATTCCTTACTGTCATGACAATGCACGCATACGTTTCCGATAGTGCTACCAATTGTACTTGTTTCATAGTTCAAATACTTCTCCTTGTCAGCATTCAATGCTAAAATAACACTATCATGTGAACACACTTTATTAAAATAATTCACCTTCACTTTTTTAAAGATAAGACTTATTTGCTTATCCTTCCACTGCGTGAAAATTACTGATTTTATACATGCAATAAACTAGGTAGTGTCGATAACCGGCCATAGAGTATCACTGGGAAAGCCGCGTCGTGTTTATGAGAAAGCATATAATACGATTGGTACAGCTGCAAGCGTATTTCATGAAATTTTAAGATACGTAAAAGAAAGTTGAACAATATTCTAAGTCCGAAAAAATTCAGTCCGAAAAAAAGTGCTATGACAAACATTATTTTTCTAATAGGAAAAGTCACGACTAACACTTCTATATCATTTTCATTTTAAATTTTGAAAATATTAAAGCTAAATTTTGTATACTTTAAGTTTGTTTTATGTTATTTTAAGACGTATAAAATAAATGAAATAAAATTACCATGTTAAAAAAAGTTCCAAAAAACTTCAAGTATAAAAGAGTAAAAAGAATGTATAAAGAAATGGGGGGAGGGGGCCAAAAAGTTATATTGAGGGGCCTCTTGGAGGATGGAGAGAGGGAACTCATAGAGGTTAAGGTCCTTGGTGGTTAGGGTTATTGGTGGTTGTAGTCCTTGATGGTTCAAATCCATAATCATCTCACTAGTTGATTTCTAAGGATTTCTAAGGATTGTTCTGAATTCCTACATTAAAGTTCTCTTCTTAGCATCTACAATTTTATCAGTTTCAAATTTTGAGCATACTCCAATGCTAAAGCATATTTTATATTGACAACACTGCTCAATTTGTACTTGTTTATTATACAGAACACACCCAAGAAGTAAAGCTAGGTTAAGTCACAAGGTCATCTTGGGGCTTAAGACTCTATTAGTTTTAACTTTCCAGCATACTCCAATGCCGAGGCACATTTTATATTGACAAAACTTCTCAAATGATACTTGTGTATTATACAGTACACAGTCAAGGAGTAAAGCTAGGTCAAGCCATAAGGTCATCTTGGTGCCTATGACCCTATTAGTTTCAACTTTTTAGCATACCCCAATGCTAAAGCATATTTTGTATTGGCAACACTGTTTAAATTGTAGTTATGTACTATACAAAACACAGAGAAGAAGTAAAACTAAGTCAAGTCCCATGATCACCTTGTTAGTAGTAACTATTTCCATAGACTGATGCATGTGATGTCATTCTAACATTTATGTCAAGTTGCGTGAGACTTACCATCCTCTCAGACTTACCTTAACTGGTAAGCAGTTTAACCCTTTTTACCACTTTCATTCGAGCCAACTAAAATAATTCTCGTATTATTCTCATCTTGGTTTCAATCCTAAAATTCATATCCTCAATAAGAACGTTCAGAGCAGAGCTATGCCAATGGAATATCTTTTTCGTAAATTGAGTTAGTTTTACACAAATTTTACCACTTTTTCATATCTAATACCATCTGCAATCATTAAAACTAACTCTGAATCTATTACACGCTCAGCTTGGCTGTTAACCAGCTAGTCTTTTAACCTCAGAAACTTGTCTGGTATGTAAATCTGTCTTTGCAACTCTGATCCAGAAAATGGACGTTACCTCAGAAGCCTGTTTGCTCGCCTTATAAAATCTCATCCCTGAATATCTAGTTCCATAATATATCGTGTTTGGTCGTATTATAGTTCCAAATATAATGTGTTTGGTCGTTTTATACAACCTCCGTTGAAATCTTATAATGCCTCACTACTGACACAGATAAGCTAATTAAAGCAGAATAAATAGCAGTTACACGGACTTGAAACTTGTATAGCCGATTTGAAATTTTCGCCAAAATATTATCCTCGCCACTGACGATATGTGCGATTTCAATAGATATCACGCATTAAGTGCATGATAAAATAGGTTCTTCGGTAGGGCCTCATAGCCACGCAAGTGACATAGACTGAGACACTGTATATAAATATAATACGGTGTTCGAATCCAGAAAGCAGAAAAAAATAACTTTTTTTCAACTGAAAGTAAGGAGCAGCATTAAAACTAAAAAGGAACCGAAATTATTACGTATATGAGGGTGTGGACCCCATGTAAATACTTTGCTCTTTACGATAAAGTTTTATTTAGTACTTTCAAAAGAGCTGTCTATTTTAATTAACCATCCTTTGTGATTTAGGGGTTCTTGATTCGAACAAAATTTGAAGCTTAACGTAAAAGGTGAGGCATAGACTAGCGGGTGAACTCCATAATATACGTAATAAAAACATACGGACATAGAAGTTCTATACGTAAGTTACGTCAGAACAAAATTTTGAGATAGTCATTTGGCAAAAAAAAGTAAAATTAATATGCAAATTTCGTTTTAATTATTCATGTACGAAGAGCCAAAATCAAAGCTACATTAATTCAAAAACGTTCAGGAATTAAATAGAAAAATGAGATTTTTTAACTGAAAGTAAGGAGCGACATTAAAACTAAAAAAGAATAGAAATTATTCCGTATATGAAAGAGGCTGTCCCCTCCTCAATGCCTCGCTCTTTACGCTAAAGTTTGACTCTGTATCAAAATTTATTTTTTTAAACAATAAAAAACTTTAGTGTCAAGAGCGAGGCGTTGAGGAGGGGACAGCCCCTTTCATATACAAAATAATTTCTGTTCGTTTTTAGTTTTAATGTTGGTCCTTACTTTAAGCTAAAAAACTTGATTTTTTTATTTAATTCAGTTTAAGCATTACTCGCTTTAAGATCTATTTATCCGTTTATATTATTAGTTACTGTATTTTTTTTGCTATGATTGTTTATTTAATTTATTTTCGTCTTGGGTTTTAGTTATTCTTAATCTTTAATTTATTCTTTAAAATGGAGCCGTATGGCCTTTACTTTATTATCTGATGACTCCTGAATCACAAAGGCTATTTAATTAGAATAATAACCTATTTTAAAAGTCAAAAAAGAAACTTTAGCGTAATAGACACATTATAAAGTGTCATATGACAACAAAAATGGAATTTTTCGTTACAATTTTTAATTAGAAATGCTAGAAAGCATGAAAAGGGTGCTATAACAAATGAAGGTTAGAAATCAATAATCAGAGATTTGTAATTTCCCCTATTCAGTAATACCCCTTGTAGCTTCATTAGGATCTTAGTAAAGTGAGCCACATCGAATTCTGACTAATGGTTATAATAATAATAATAATAATAATAATAATCTGTATTTAAAAGCCAATTAAAGCCATATACAAAAAGACAAATACTAAAGAAAAATTACACTTCATTCGACATCCTTCCCATCAATACAAAATTTCCTACTGCCACAATATAACGGGGAGTCCTAGACCTCATTAGCTCACAAAGCAGCCTATCTTCCCCCTCGCGCCTTCAAAAATGTGTGAAAAAATACTGCCGTTTGACGATGATTCAGAAATTTGGAATATTATTTCCATTAATCTTAATAGTAAAATTTATTACATAAATGAATTTATAGAGCTTTAAAAAAAAGAACCTGAAATCCCCTTAAAAATCTCTTACCTCGAAAATTTTCAATAGTCTCCTCTCCTTTATCTTGAGTTTAATTCAGTAGCAATGGTACAAGCATAAGAATGCCTTATATGAAGTTTGGACTTCATTTTGCAAGTTTTGAATTTCAGCCGTAAGATATATATTCCAATTATAAGTCTTAACTTTTTGGCTCGCTTCCGTTTTTAGTTTTTGTTTTTGTTTTAAGGAATTGTTTTTGTCTCCTAAAAAACTAAAGTCCTAGAATTAAAAATATAGAAAGTATACTTTCTTATGAGAAGCTCAAAATTTTTGGAGTAATGCATCAGATGAATGGTAATCATAATGCCCTGAATATTTCCAAATCATTTTGAATAAACATCTATAATTCCTTCAGATTTTTAAAAATCTCTATGTATTTCTTGTGTAGCAGCATTTCATAAACAACGGTACCGTACAGTTTCTTTTTTCGACTTTTCAAAGATACCGAGCATAATAAACTCCTTAGACTCTTTTTTCAGAATTGAAATTTAGGGAAAATTTAAGAACGATGTAAAGTAAAACCTACACATGTATAACACCTTGTTTTAAGAAAACCTCAAGTAACTTATTCAATTTCTTTGCCTTGAAACAAAGCTTTTTGTGTTAGGTCAATTGTGTATATTTTTTAAACCTAAAAACAAAGATAGATTTATTATAAATTATAGTTTTTCTGAGTAAAGTAAAGAGCATAGTTGAAGCTTAAAAAAGTAGTAAGCTAGTACGCAATGCGACCGAGACAAGAACGGGGACAAGAATATACAGTGTAGTTTGACGAACACATTGCAAAAATAGACCAATCCCTTTATATTATAGACCTATAAAGTGATCAAACCTGTTATATTTGGAACTATGGATGAGATTGTGTAATGCAATCAGACTGGTTTCTGATTGTTTGGACAATTGCCTTTAGTCAAGACTAGTTTATTAGTAATGGTCGCTGCTAATTAAAGAATAGGATGCTATACTCAGGATTGATTGATTGGCATATGATGTTAAATCATTTACAAAAAAATAACTCTATTTGCAAAAAAGGGTATAGCATTTGCGTAAACTAACTCAATTTTCTTAGAAATGCATTACTGGTAATTAAAGAATAGGATGCTACACTCCTGCTACACTCCTGAATGACCTTGTGACTTGACCTAGCTTTACTTCTTCGATGTGTTCTGTATAATACTGAAGTGGCGTTTGAATAGTTTTGTCAATTTAAAATAGGGTCTAACGTTATAGTATACTAAAACATTGATACTAAGAGAGATGCAGATTGCAAGAAAAGAATTTTAATAAAGAAATTCAGAACAATCCTTAGAAATCCTTACAAATCAAGTAGTGAGGTGATTATAGGTTTGAAGATTCATGGATCATAAGCACCAATGACCCTAACCACCAAGGACCTCAACCACCAAAGGTCCCATACCTCCAACCTCCAAGGGGTCCCTCAACCAAACTTTTTGCCCTCCCCCTCCCCCCATTTTTTTTGAATTTTTCGAAGTTTTTTCGAATTTTTTTTTATTGTTTTAACATGTTATATTTTTTCACCTTTTTTATATCTCTTAGAATGACATGTAACATACTTAAAACAAAAAAAATTACAATTAACATTTTACTAATTCAAAATGGGAATGATATAGAAATGTTAGTCATGACTTTTACTATTAGAAATATTATTGATTGTAGTAGAACTTTTTTTATTGGACTAAATTTTTTTGGACTTCGAAATTACTCAACTTTTTTTATGTATTAAAATGACATGAAATATACTTGTGGCTGTAACATTTGTACTCTATGCTTGCTCAGACCCACGATTCGGCTTTCCCACTGGTACTTTATGGCGGGATTATCAAAACTACCTAGTTTATTGCACGTATTAAATCAGTATTTCTTACGCAGTGGAACGATAAACACATAAGTCATATCTTTAAAAAAGTGAAGATGGAGCATTTTAAGAAAGTGGGTTCACATTATAGTGTCATTGTGGCATTGAATGCTGACAAGGAGAAGTATTTAAACTATGAAATAACTACAAATGGTAGCACTATCGGAAACGTATGCGTGCATTGTTCTGACAGTAAGGAATTAAATTTTTTTGGAGTACTGAAAAAATTCATCTCATATGTTGGTGGATATGCGAGACTGATATCTTCAGAGATGATTGCACTTAAAGAGAATGCCAACATAAAAATAATTGCTGATGACAGAGGACAACTCCTTGCTACTGTTGCAGGTAACACATTACCTACTGATACATCGTATCCTCAGCTTTCGGGTATTAGCATTCAACGGAAGGTCAAAGAAGAAAGGCCTACTCTTCTGCTAATATCATAAACCATATCGTGTTGCTGGAAAAATTAAAAGGGCATATGTAGAAAATATCACTATGGAATATAAAGATGAATCGATGAAAAACATACTACCAGCAAACGTTAATACCATTGATCAAACTGTCAAAGAACCAAATAATACCAAAGACGAAGCGCATATTGAACCTGTCGGTGACATACCAGTAAAAATTGTGTATGACTCAAAATGGAATAATGATTATTCTACTGATTACGAGCTAAGAGAAGACAATAGCTACAATATCATGAGAGAACATGGTGAACTATTTTATGGAACAGATTCAAAATATCCAATGTTGATCATTGATATTAATAATGTATCATAATATATTTTTGTGTTAATATTCTACATGGCATTATTTCATTAAAAATATTTTATGCATTACATTGTTATGTGTTCATTATTTTTAGAATATGCTAACATATAAATCGTTTATAAGGTCTATTAAAACATTGGAGATGTAAGAAAAGGAATTTGCGTACATGTATTGTCAGACACATGGGATAACATTCACAAAATCTAGGTATCAGAATGAATAAATTTTATCTATCAACATCTTTGTTAGATACATCGAATAAAATTGACTAAATCTAAGTATCAGATTGAATAAATTCTTTATCAACATCCGTTGTTGGATTTTTCATTATATAAAAATTGTAAGTAAGTAAGTAACAAACTCTTTCTTGAATTCACATCTTGGATACACAATACAGAATTTTAATTAAGGAAGTTATGAAAAAAATTGTAAGTAAGTAACAAACTCTTCCTTGAAGTAACCTCTTGGATACAAAATGCAGAAATTTCATTTAAGAAATTATGAAAAAAATTGTAAGTAAGTAGCAAATTAGTTCTTGAATTTGCCTGCTGGATAAACAAAAAAGACTTTTCATTCAAGAAACTATGACAAAATTCAAAGTAAGTAACAAACTCTATATTGTTTTCAACTCTTGGATACACGATGCACAAATTTCTTTCAAGAAATTATGAAAAAATTGTAAGTAAGTAACAAACTCTTTCTTGAATTTGCCTTTTGGATATACAGTACAGATATTTTATTGAAGAAATTATGAAAAAATCGCAAGTAAGTAGCAAATTCTTTATTGATTTCACCTCTTGGATACACAAAAAATACATATCATTCAAGAAATTATGACAAAATTCTAAGTAAGTAGCAAACTTTTTCTTGAATTTGCCGTTTGCCTGCACAATACAGAAATCTCATTCAAGAAATTATGAAAAAATTCTAAATAAGTAACAATCTCTTTCTTGAAGTCCCCTCTTGGATACAAAATACGGAAATTTCATTCAAGAAATTATGAAAATATTTGTAAGTAAGTAACAAACTCTTTATTCTTTCACCTCTTGGATACACAGTACAGATATTTCATTCAGGAAATTATGAAAAAATCGCAAGTAAGTAACAAACTCTTTCTCGAAGTCACCTCTTGGATACATATTGCTGAAACTTCATTTAAGAAATTATGAAAAAATTGTAAGTAAGTAAGTAAGTAAAAAATTCTTCTTTGAATTCACCACCTGGATAAACAAAAAAGATGTTTCATTCAAGAAATTTTGACAAAATTTTAAGTAAGTAACAAACTCTTTCTTGAATTCACCGTTTGGATGCACAATACAGAAATTTAATTAAGGAAATTATGAAAAAAATTGTAAACAAACTCTTTCTTGAAATCACTTCCTGGACAAACAGTACAGCAAAATCACTCAAGAAAATATGAAAAAATTGTAAGTAAGTAAAAAACTCATTCTTGAATTTTCCTCCGGGATACACAATACAGATATTTCATTCAAGAAACTAAAAAAAATTGTACGTAAGTAACAAACTCTTTCAGGAATACACCTCTTGGATACACAATACGTAAATTTCATTCAAGAAATGATGAAAAAATTGCAAGTAAGTAACAAACTCTTTCTTGAATTCTCCTCCTGGATACACAATACAGACTTTTCATTCAAGAAATTATAAAAAAATGGTAAGTAAGTAACAAACTCTTTCTTGAATTCACTTCCTGGGTACACAATACGGAAATATCGTTCAATAATTTAGGACAGAATTGTAAGTAAGTAAGTAAAAAATCTTTCTTGAATTCAACTCGTGTATACAAAATACAGAAATTTCATTCAAGAAGTTATGAAAAATTGTAACTAAGTAACAAACTCATTGGATACATCAGATAACATTCATGAGATCCAAGTTCTATTTATTTTGACTTTTTGCACCATTACGTTGAATTTAGCTTAGACCGGTTATAGATGGCAGCACACCCGCTCAGACACACACTCATAGTGAGAGAGACATGCAAAAAGTTGGGTTAATTCAGGTTCACTTAGAGTGACCCCACTCTAAGTGAACCTGAATTAATCCAACTTTTTGGATGTTTCTCTCACTATGAGTGTGTTTTTGAGCAGGTGTGCTGCCATCTGTAACCGGCCTAACCTAAATGCAATGTAATGATGCATAAAGTCAAAATAAATAGAACTTGGATCTTATGAATGTTATCTGATGTATCCAATGAGTTTGTTACTTACTTACAATTTTTTCATAATTTCTTGAATGAAATTTCTGTATTGTGTATCCACGAGTTGAATTCAAGAAAGATTTTGTTACATACTTACTTACAATTCTTTCCTAATTTCTTGAATGAAATTTCCATATTGTGTACCCAAGAGGTGAATTCAAAAAAGAGTTTGTTACTTATTTACCATTTTTTATAATTTCTTGAATGAAATGTCTGTATTGTGTATCCAGGAGGAGAATTCAAGAAAGAGTTTGTTACTTACTTGCAATTTTTCATAGTTTCTTGAATGAAATTTCCGTATTGTGAATCCAAGAGGTGTATTCAAGAAAGAGTTTGTTACTTACGTACAATTTTTTTTAGAATTTCTTGAATGAAATATCCGCATTGTGTATCCCGGAGAAAAATTCAAGAATGAGTTTGTTAGTTACTTACAATTTTTAAATAATTTCTTGAGTGAAACTGCTGTGTTGTCTGTCCAGGAAGCGAGTTCAAGAAAGAGTTTGTTTGCAATTTTTTTCATAGTTTCCTGAATTTAATTTCTGTATTGTGCATCCAAACGGTGAATTCAAGAAAGAGTTTGTTACTTACTTAGAATTTGGCCACAATTTTTTGAATGAAATGTCTTTTTTGTTTATCCAGGTGATGAATTCAAAGAAGACTTTGTTACTTACTTACTTAATTACTTAAATTTTTTTCATAATTTCTTAAATGAAGTTATTGCATTGTGTATCCAAGAGTTGACTGCAAGAAAGAGTTTGTTACTTACTTGCGATTTTTTCTTAATTTCCTGAATGAAATATCTGTACTGTGTATCAACGAGATGAAATCAATAATGAGTTTGTTACTTACTTACAAATATTTTCATAATTTCTTGAATGCAATTTCCGTATTTTGTATCCAAGAGGGGACTTCAAGAAAGAGATTGCTACTTACTTAGAATTTTTTCATAGTTTCTTGAATGAAATTTCTACATCGTGTATCCAAGACGTGAAAACAATAAAGAGTTTGTTACTTACTTAAAATTTTTTCATAATTTTTTGAATGAAATGTCTTTTTTGTTTATCCAGGATGCGAATTCAAGAAGAATTTGCTACATACTTACAATTTTCTTCATAATTTCTTAAATGAAATTTCTGCATTGTGTATCCAAAAGGTGACTTCAAGAAAGAGTTTGTTACTTACTTACAATTTTTTTTCATAATATCCTGAATTAAATTTCTTTATTTTGCATCCAAACGGCGAATTCAAGAAAGAGTTTGTTACTTACTTACTTACATTTTTTCCTAATTTATTAAATGAATTTTCTGCATTGTGTATCCAAGAGGTGACTCCAAGAAAGAGTTTGTTAATTACTTACAAATATTTTCATAATTTCTTGAATGAAATTTCCGTATTTTGTATCCAAGAGGGGACTTCAAGAAAGAGATTGTTACTTACTTAGAATTTTTCATAATTTTTTGTATGAAATTTCTGTATTGTGCATGCAAACGGCGAATTCAAGAAAGAGTTTGTTACTTACTTAGTATTTGGTCATAATTTCTTGAATGATATGTCTTTTTTGTCTATCCAAGAGGTGTATTCAAGAAAGAGTTTGTTACTTATGTACAATTTTCTTATAATTACTTGAATAAAATTTCTGAATCGTGTATCTAAGACGTGAAAACAATACAGAGTTTTTTACTTACTTAGAATTTTGTCATAATTTCTTGAATGAAATGTCTCTTTTTGTTTATCAAGTAGGTGAATTCAGGAAAGAATTTGCTACTTACTTACAATTATTTCATAGTTTCTTAAATGAAATTTCTGCATTTTGTATCCAAGAGGTGACTTCAAGAAAGAGTTTGTTACTTACTTACAATTTTTTTTCATATTTTTCTGAATTAAATTTCTGTATTGTACATCCCAACGATGAATTCAAGAAAGAGTTTGTTCCTTACTTAGAACTTTGTCATAATTTCTTGAATGAAATGTCTTTTTTGTTTATCCAGGTGGTGAATTAAAGGAAGAATTTGTTACTTACTTACTTACTTACAATTTTTTCATAATTTCTTAAATTAAGTTTCTGCATTGTGTATCCAAGTGGTGACTTCGAGAAAGAGTTTTTTACTTACTTTCCATTTTTTTATAATTTCCTGAATGAAATATCTGTACTGTGTATCCAAGAGGTGAAATCAATAAAGAGTGTGTTACCTACTTGCAATTTTTTCATAATTTCTTGAATGAAATATCTGTATTGAGTATCCAAGAGGTGAAATCAATAAAGAGTTTGTTACTTGCTTACAAATATTTTCTTAATTTCTTGAATGAGGGGCCTTCAAGAAAGAGATTGTTACTTACTTAGAATTTTTTCTTAATTTCTTGAATGAAATTTCTACATGGATTGTCTCCAAGACGTGAAAATAATAAAGAGTTTGTTACTTACTTAGAATTTTTTCATAATTTCTTGAAAGAAATGTCTTTTTTGTTTATCCAGGATGCGAATTCAACAAAGAATTCCCTACTTACTTACAATTTTTTTCATAATTTCTTAAATGAAATTTCTGCATTGTGTATCCAAGAGGTGACTTCAAGAAAGAGTTTTTTACTTATTTACAATTTTTTCATAATTTCCTGAATTAAATTTCTGTATTTTGCATCCAAACGGCGAATTCAAGAAAGAGATTGTTACTTACTTACTTACATTTTTTCCCTAATTTCTTAAATGAAGTTTTTGCATTGTGTATCCAAGAGGTGACTCAAAGAAAGAGTTTTTTACTTACTTACAAATATTTTCATAATTTCTTGAATGAAATTTCTGTATTGTTTATCCAAGAGGGGATTTCAAGAAAGAGATTGTTACTTAGTTAGAATTTTTTATAATTTCTTGAACGAAATTTCTGTATTGTGCGTGGAAACGGCAAATTCAAGAAAGAGTTTGTTACTTACTTAGAATTTTGTCATAATTTCTTGAATGATATGTCTTTTTTGTATATCCAAGAGGTGAGATCAATAAATAATTTGCTACTTACTTGCGATTTTTCATAATTTCTTGAATAAAATATCTGTATTGTGTATCCAAAAGGCGAATTCAGGAAAGAGTTTGTTACTTACTTACAATTTTTTCATCATTTCTCGAAAGAAATTTCTGCATCGTGTATCCAAGAGGTGAAAACAAAAAAGAGTTTGTTACTTACTTAAAATTTTGTCATAATTTATTAAATGAAATATCTTTTTTGTTTATCAAGGAGGCGAATTCAAGAAAGAATTTGCTACTTACTTATAATTTTTTCGTAATTTCTTAAATGAAATTTCTGTATTGTGTATCCAAGAGGTTACTTCAAGAAAGAGTTTGTTACTTACTTACAGTTTTTTTCATAGTTTTCTTTATTAAATTTCCGCATTGTGTATCCAAGAGGTTAATTCAAGAAAGAGTTTGTTACTTACTTACTTAAAATTTTTTCATAATGACATATCCAGCAACGGATATTGATAAAGAATTTATTCAATCTGATACTTAGAGTTAGTCAATTTTATCCGATGTATCTAACAAAGATGTTGATAGAAAAAGTTTAATCACTCTGATACCTAGATTTTGTGAATGTTATCCCATGTTTCTGACAATAGATGTATGCAAATTCCTTTTCTTACATCTCCGATGTTTTAATAGACATTCTAAACGTTTGATATGCTAGCATACTCTAAAAAAATGAACACATAACAATGTAATGCATAATATATTTTTAATAAAATAATGCCATGTAGAATATTAATACAAAAATATATTATGATACATTATTAATATCAATGATCTACTTTGGACATTTTGAATCTGTTCCATAAAATAGTTCACCATGTTCTCTCTTGATATTTTAGCTATTGTCTTCTCATAGCTCGTAATCAATAGAATAATCATTATTCAATTTTGACTGATACACAATTTTTACTGGTATGTCACCGACAGGTTCAATATGTTTTTCATCTTTGGTATTATTTGGTTCATTGACTGTTTGATCAATGGTATTAACGTTTGCTGGTAGTATGTTTTTCATCGATACATCTTTATTTTCCATAGTGAAATTTTCTACAAATGCCCTTTTTATTTTTACGGCAATTTCACTGTGTATTACAACATTATTTTTACACAGGTAACAGTGTCTGCACGTAGACAAGATATGGTTTATGATGTTAGTAGAAGAGTAGGCCTTTCTTCTCTTGACCTTCTGTTGAACGCTAATACCCGAAAGCTGACGATAGGATGTATCAGTAGGTAATGTGTTACCTGAAACAGTAGCAAGGAGTTGTCCTCTATCATCAACGATTATTTTTATGTTGGCATTCACTTTGAGTGCAATCATCTCTGGAGATATCAATCTCGCATATCCACCAACATATGAGATGAATTTTCTCAGTACTCCAAAGAAATTTAATTCCTTACTGTCATGACAATGCACGCATACGTTTCCATTTCCGAGGGGGGTTTGGGTGAGGGGCCCCTTGGAGGTTGGAGGTATGGGACCTATTAAGGTTGAGGTCCTTGGTGGTTAGGGTCATTGGTGCTTATGATCCATGATGCTTCAAACCTATTATCACCTCACTACTTGATTTGTAAGGATTTCTATGGATTGTTCTGAATTTCTTTTTTTTAAATTCTTTTCTTGCCATCTACATCTCTCTTAGTATCAAATTTTTAGTATACTATAACGTTAGACCCTATTTTAAATTTATAACACTATTCAAACGCCACTTGTGTATTATACAGAACACATCGAAGAAGTAAAGCTAGGTCAAGTCACAAGATCATTCTATCATCGGTAATCATTTTCATAGAGTGATGCCAATTGAATACCCTTTTTCACAAATTCAGTTAGTTTACGCGAATGTTTTGAAACAATTCTGAGTGTAGCATCCTATTCTTTAATTACCAGTAATAAATTCCTAAGCAAATTGAGTTAGTTTACGCAAATGCTATACCCTTTTTTGCAAATAGAGTTATTTTTTTTGGTAAATGATTTAACATCATATGCCAATCAATCAATTCTGAGTTTAGCATCTTATTCTTTAATTAGCAGCGACGCATTCCTAACAAACTAGTCTTGACTAAAGGAAATTGTCCAAGAATCAGAAACCAGTC